>NW_008677738.1:49708-50826 GCF_000695815.1 Acanthisitta chloris | reverse complement strand
TATAAGCTATATATATATATATAAGCTAAACTTTCTGTTTGCTTTCTATTGTGCAGAAGTGTCTTTTTTTTTAAGTCATCAAATGCATTCCTGTTATCAATTGCACTGTGGACTTCCAGTATTCCTGCATTATTAAAGCCTACCAAATGTGATCCCACAGGATGCTGCTACCTTGGCCTTGATCTACTGATGCACTTAAGCATATTGGTGGGATCTATTCACCAGTATCATTTATATGCCAATGCTCTATGCTTTCTATAATCATGAACTGCAGTGGCTGGGGTGACAAAGCCATGCGAAAAAGCAGACAGAACCCAGGACCACTCCAGCAGTACAGAAGAGAAGCCTTCATGTTTTTCAGGAAAACAACCTGAGAGTTGTTTCAAGGGTTGTAGTACTACAGTACAGTCCAAAATCTGCAATGGTGAGAAGCAGCTCTTGTGAAAATAAATGAATATTTAAGCAGAATTTGCTTATTTTCCAATGATAATGGCTTTCAGTTTTCTGTTATTACACACTGCTTTGCTGAGTGGTTGGTGATTGGTGCAGGAAGGTGATGTTCTCCTCCTCTTTCAATGGCACAGAGAACTGAGATGACTTGGCCGAGCTCTCTTAACAGATCACAGCATAGCCAGGGTTTGAATCCTAAAGAATGGCAAATTAATAATAGTTCTTGTGTTGCAAATATGCTATGAAAAAAAGGAGTGCTCAGTGGTGCATTTTATAGGGGACCTGATCTAACGAACATTTGTTGAATGATACTACAGATCCAATGGTTCTTGAACAGAGCATAGGTACCTAGGTAAATTAATGTTTTAGAAGACATGAAGGTTATAAATATACATACATATACAATGGTGCATATATAGTAATGAATGCAATGTATAATAACAAATACATTACTATTTATATATGATCATATATATATATATGTATATATAAATAAAATTTAGATTGTGTAGAAATCCTCAATGAAGCAGCCTGGGTAGGAGGTCACAAGATGTCTGTGCCTATCTTCAATTTGAAGAACTTAAACTATTTTGAGAAACTTGTTCTAAGTTAATTATATTTGAAAAGTTTACTAACCATTCGTAAAGCAATCATTTAAATTTAGTCAG
>NW_008677738.1:28838-49654 GCF_000695815.1 Acanthisitta chloris | reverse complement strand
TTTCTGATAACAAAATCAGTGTGATAGAACATTGCTTGAACACTGTTTTAACTCTATAATGGACAGATATTCTTAATTCTTCAGCACACGAATCAATCACAGAGTATTTTTAGGGAAAAAAATGTTAGTGTTGAAACATCTATACTAATCCTTTCTGTACTGGACAAGAATCTAAAAAGCAGAGGTTAATTTACTTTTCTGTTCCTCCTGTGAAAAAAAGCTGGTCATTCATTTTAAAATTGCTTTTAAAATATATATAATGTTTTTTATCCAAATCAAAATTAGAAATATTTCAACTTGTGAGTGAGAAAAGTGGTGAATGGGACTGACTTGGGTTGAGTTAGGGATGCACATCAGGTAAAACAAAGCCCTAATCATGCACCTGCTGCTATTGCAGACTATGCTTCCTCACTATCTTCTATCAAAGCTGTTTTGTGTAAATAAATACATATCAGGCTTCAGAGATAGAGACTGAATTAGGAAGAGAAATGATGTTAAGTTGTAGATGTATCACATGCTATGCAAACGCCTTCCACTTGGTTTGAATTGGTAAAACCCCAAGCTTCAGATTCAACCCCCTCTTTTGAATACTCAAAAACAATAGATGAAAAACATGCTTCAGACTTCAGGGAATGCAATTTGTTAAGTTGTGCACTTTGGCGGTGCTAAAAAAAAAAAAAGAGGAGTGAGAGAAGAAATCAGAATGGTACCAGAAAAAGGAAGACCACCACTAACAAAGACAAAACAAAACAACGTGAAGGGCAAGGCAAGGGGGCTGGAGGAATTTTGAAGAGCTTTATTGAAGGATGGATTTGTTTCTGTCTCTTCTTCACATTGTGGTCCTCTGTACTTCCATCCTCCCTCTTTTGTGATATGTTTCTTTCCTTTTGTGTTTTCAAAATGATATGGCAACCCGGAGAGGGATCTTTCTATGATATTTTATTTGTTTAGCACAAGAAGTTGTCCTTTGTCTTCTCCTGGTTCACTTGATAAACCAGTTAGTGCTTGTTAGTTGTACTGAACTCCATGCTTGTTGGTTTGTGGTTACATACTCTCAGACCCTAATGTCTGACAGAAAGCAAGGACACGACTTTACTTCTGATCTACCTGTCATTTGTGGGTTCAACTCTTAGCATTTATATTCCATTAATACTGTAGTTTCTAGACTGAATGATTTCAAAATCTAATCTGTACTCTCCAGAGGAAATCACTGTAACACTTGAACATGTTACTGATGAAGGTATTTGGGTCAAATATTGATTTTTTTTTCCAGTATGCCAGTATCAATCAGTGTATTTTAATTTAATTCAAAATACAAGGAACCAAGAGTTCATGGAAATGAGTTATACCGAGATGGACTCATTTTCTCAGAGCTGCTATCTCTCAGTCTGCTGATACAGTGGACAACAGAGATAATTCACTACTTTAAGGAACAGCTAGGCTGCTGGGTTGAGATAGCCTGTATTTATAACTCATTCTGATAAAACTGAAAAGCAATCTGTTAAGTGAAGTCTCTCAAGAGCAGCATGAGCAAGGTGGCCTTCAATGAGTAGTGTTAAATCCCGAAGGGTTGGGTTGGGATGGTACAACTGGGGCAGGGAACTGATTTAGTAGTATTTTATGGTGCACAGTAAAACAAGGATATATGTCAGAGATGCCTAATCTAGAATATCTCTAGCAGTGAACCCTGGAAAATAGACTAGTCATGGCAAACTCCAGTTCTAAGTAGAGAATGAAAGCAAACAATGTTGCTGCATGTGTATTTCTACCCAGACATTTAATACTTAGTAGAACTAGGGGATTCACAGATGTGATGGACTCCTCTGGACATGGAGCAAAATTCCAGATGATTTGTGTATATTTACTATTGGGATTTCTGGACAGTACAGTTAGAAGGTTAGAGATGTGAGAATAGGTTTCATTGATTAGCTTAAAAGGGAGAAAATGGGAAATATACCCCCAAATTGTAGATACACAAGTTTGAATGTTTTGAACCACTATCTAAGATACAATGGTTTGGTCTGAAAGAGGTGAAAAGAACTTCTGTGTTGGTTCACATATCTCCTGTGAACTTGTATATTTGTTGTTCCTGCAACTGAAATATGTTTTTTAGGGTCCAGTGTTGTACTGTATCTTCAGTGCAGGGATTCTAATAATCCTGCATCCTGATTGATTTTCAATAACTAGAGTTCAGATTATGAAATCCCTTCTCTTGCTAGCAAACACCTGGTCCTGCAGACAGATTCACTAAGACTGGTGGAATTACTTGAGAAAGACTTGACTAATTTCAGTGAGACTTCCACAATCCTCGTCCACTTTGGCTAGTTAGATTTAATTGTGTTTGAAAAGGAATGGAGCCATAACAAAGTACAGAATGGGAGAAATCTCTGGTTCCTACAGATATGCCTTCATAGTAGGTGAAATCCACATTCTTATCTGCAGTTTCCCACAAATCCTGCCCTGATATCCACATCCCTGTAAATCCTTGCCTTTCTGTTCACTGAAAATTGATACGTTTTCTCAGATGCAGCTATAGCATAAAGTCTGTGCTGTGCTTTAAGAACAGTTCTGGCCTATCTACTGTACAGTGAGCACATGAGTGAAACTCATTTTGTTTCCCCAATTCTATTTCATATCTGAGAATTACTCACCTTTTTCCTTCCTTCTGCATCAGAAACCACATGCATATATGTTTGTGTATGGTTACCATTTAAATCCTCATTTCAGATGCTTTGGCTCATATCTGACCAGGAGAACATGTCTCAGCCCAGAAATAGAGAAAAAAAATAATCTATTTGAGGTCAGTGGTTACTGACCAGAGCACTGCCAAGTTGGTCCTGATGATATTCGTATTCACAGGTAGAGAATGTGAATGAATCTTCCCACCTCTGAAGGAAAGATTAAACTGGTCTGAGTGCTAGGCACATATAAGCACATCTTGGAGTATCTTATCTAATTTAGAAAGCTGATCTGGAAGCTTGAGCTCTCTAGTAGAAAACCCAGAAGGAAATAGGCAGCAAATGAGGCAGAAGAGAGAAGGAAAAAGAAAAGTGGAGAATGGGGAGATAGCAGACTCTGTGATTTAAGTAATTGATGCAATTTACTCCTACACAGTATTTCATAACAAAAGGTTTTGAGTTGTCCTCTGGACCATTTTGTATAGGTGGCCATGATTCCTAATTCAGGATGTAGGGACCTGGGCAAAATTTGTTACTGTACATCCTGCCAAGGGCTTCAAGACACCTCTGAAAACCGCAGCATACCTTTTAGTAGCAACTCCTTATCTATTGAGTCATGACCCTGATATCGCTCTTGCAGTACAAATTAATCTGCCACTCCAAGGGGAAGATTTGTTTCCTCCCCACTGACATTTTACTGGTCACTGACTCTTGTGGTCTTGCTGTCTTGTAAGAATGAAAACTAGAGCAAAGTGTCCTTTCAGTGCTTTATTCACTTCAACTGCAACTTCACACAGACCTGCCATGCTCTTTTGCCCTGCTATTTTTGTTTTGTCTTTGCGTATTCTCAAAGCAAAGCCTGGTGTCATGCTAATGTATGTATTTAGTGAGAGCACACAAATGCATGTGGATGGTAAAGGGGCTTCAATTTAGTTCAGGACAAAAGAAATAGGAGTTGGTGCAAATTCTGAAAACCACAATGGGCAAGTCTGGCAACTGACCATCCACCAAGAAGCTGAACCCTCTTAGTGTTCCATGAACCTCATCCACAAACTTTGGGGCTGCTCTCTGTTTCACATGAAGGTCTGGGGTCAACATTGGTGAATCCCATAGCAGGAGGAGGAAGGAGGAAGAAACAGGCCCAACGTGACTTGATGACCTGAATATTATGCTGGGCAATATACTGAGGACCTACTGGAGAAGAATCTTTGGGAGAAAGAAGCAGCAAATTCAAAGTCACAGACTAGTAAATTACTGCCACTATCTTTGTGACTGTTACTGAAGCAACAGCAGCAAAAGCAACATTTCCCAGATTGTACTCAATATAATAAGTGCTAGAAAAACTATTGTACTGTTGTATGCTGGGTCACCTCAGACAGAATTGCAGGGAAATACTAGGGACCTTCCTTTTGACTCCTGTTCAATGCACAACCCTCTGCCATGCACAACCCAAAACATAAATTTTTCACATGTGTAAATCTGAGTGGAAGTACAAGTTTACTCCACCTACATCTGAACTGATTGTGAAGCTTGTGATACATTTCCTTTGCATTCTTCTGTTCATAAATCTATTACTTGGGCAGTCTCTTTTGTTATTATGCTTATAACACTGTCTCAGGCAATTAAAAAATCCCAGATACTGTGTTAAATTAAAATGTCTCTTGATGTCTTTCCTACCTTAGATTCTTTTATTTTCTGGCTATATGGTTGAGAGAGGGAAGAGATTTCTTCTGTTGCTTGTAATTTCTATATATTTTTTTATATTTGGATGCTTGTGCTTGATAATATTTTGTTTTATTTTATTTAGAAGGAACTGCAAACAAACAACAAGGTTCGTGTTTGAAAGAAAGTTCCAACAGCTCTGGTAACTACTAGTCTTGATCATTTGGTAGCAAGCTGCTGAGTGAGAAAGACATGACATATCTCTTTTTCATGTAAATACCCAGTTTCCTAATGGGTTTGTAAAAATCACCCTTACTTCAGATTTCCCTGCTACACTAACCTTTTCTCCTTTTTCTTCAACTCACCTCCAATTCCTTCTTCCTTGGAGTTTTATTCCATAGGTGTCCTGAGGTGTGGGCCAGTGACAGTCTTCCTATGTACCTTTTCCACCTATCAAATAGTCTTACACATTTTAACTGGCTCGTCGTTATTTGCAGAGTTCTTAAGGCAATTCTTAGGTAAGGTCTGATAAGTTTGCAGCACTGTTGGTGCATGGCTTTTCCTTAACAGATTCGTCAAATCACACCCCCACAATTCAAGGAGAGGTGAGTCAATTTTTTATTTCTGTTCTTCTGACCTTGCCCACTACTAGAAGGTGCCTTTACTTTAGGTTCTACCAGGAACACACATTTTGGCATAGGCACCATGCAATTTAGTCTGTAAGGAATCTAAGCTCCAGAAGAGTCATTGGATCCTCCAGAACAACCAAGGATCTGGAGCAAGGAGAATGTGAAGGAGAAATGAGTTGGAAAAATAGCAGGGAGGGAAGGAGATTTCCACATACTCCTAAACAGTGCTCCACATCAGAAAGTCTGAATCACCCTCTGAAAGCTTGACTGACTATTCAGTGAGAGCAAGCTTCTGTACCAGCACTCAGCTTAGATGCATAAGGTTGACATGAATACCTGCTCATTTCCCCTCTGCTTCTTGTGCCCCTTTAATAAGGAGAAAATTGATTCCCTGTTTCTGGACAAAGGTCTGTAGCTGCGACAGAACATGGTCTCCCTGGCTGAGTAACAGCTGGGGAAAAAATGAATAGACCATATGCTGGAGAGCAGCTGCCAGAACACTGGGACAAAGCTGTGGACCACTGCCAAGCCTTGCAGCTACAGCCACAGCAGCCAAGGCGAGGGATTGAGGGAGACTGCTCAGACACATGATTTCAGGGACCATGCAATGGGCTACTTTTAGGGACTGTAATGTGTAAATCTTGAACAAAATAAGGAAAAATGACTTGTTTTCAGAAAGGTCCATGGAAAAGAAAATCATTTACCCATATGGTTCTGAACATTATTGTTAAAACCTTCCTAGTTCCCTTATGTTTTCCTTTCCTTTCACCTGCCTGGTGATTCTCAGGAAAGCCTAGACCATTGCAGATTTTTTTCTGAGGGAATCAGTGGCTCCCAATTTCTTGATTTCACCTTTTCCACCTTTGCTCACCTTTCTCCAGAAGCCTGTTCCTTAATTTCTCCTGTCATCTGGGCTCACTGGCAGGATGGGATTTGCTCAGGGGTATATTGTGAGGAGCTGTAACAATTCTGCAGCCCCTAGAAGAGGAGCTTAGTTTGTGAAAACTCCTATGCAACACAAATCAATCTGCAATATTTTCACTCTGAAACTTTTTCCCCTCCTACCTGTAAACCAATTATATATGCCAGTCTCTTCCTGGCCCACAGAGGATGCCCTTGGTGGTGATGTGTAATTTTATTAGAAGTGGTCTGGAGAGCTGTACCTGATGAACTCACTGAGCTTTGTGAGAGAAATAAGGTAGGAGCAGCAGCAGCCCTCAGGCAAAAGAAGAGACTCAGACCTGGATCTGAACTGTAAGACCACGAGCTGTGGGCATTTTTTTTTCAGATGTAATATCACTGTGAGCTGAGATGGCTGGGAGCTGCTGGCCCACTCCATACTTTACACTAATTCTCTATTGGGTGCTACTCTTCTGATCAATCTTACTCTATGCAGGTGTAAGTCAATGACCAAACTGATATCTGGGTAAACAAAATAAGATATTGGGGAAGTTTTGAGCTAAAAAATGGAAGTTTTAAAGCAGGGAAATTATTACAGAAAGAATACATGGATGTTATTAAAAAAAGCACACTTCAACTTTCTAGTAAAAATCACACATTATAGTTCTAATTAAATTTGTTTAATCAGACAGGTCTCTTCTGAAACTTTTACTTTTAAAACAGAGTACCTGGTTAAAGACACTAACAGTTCACATTAATCAATTGTGACTGATTTAAGTGAAATATAATTGCCTACAATGCTGATACTTGTTTGTCTAACAAACCTAAATTAAAGCAATTGGAAAAAAATTCCTTATGCAGTGTTTCACACCTTGTTGGTTATTCCCCTGTAATTAGTAATTTTAGATTCTAGATATCCAGTCCAGTATAACTTGTCATATATTGGCTTATAATGTTTCAAGGAAAAAATAAATGAGAATATACTTCTGGAATGGCAGTGATATCTACCAAATTTCCTTTTAAATATGTGCAACAAAATGGATTGTTAAAGATAATCCCCTGAGGATGGTGGTTCTTTTGTCAGTTTTCTACCAGAGTGCATCCTGCACTCTGACAGAAAATTGCTCATTAATCTCCAAGGAATGACCAGTTTTTCAAAGTAGCCACTCAACTATGCTGCCACTGTTAATTTTTTAAGCATTATGGGTGCCATTAATTGCTTGATGTGGTTGATAACAACAGTAATCCTTTTCGAATGGGACATTAACTCCAAAACAAGTAATTAGGTTTTTTCCACATACTGTAATTAACACTTACCTTCCAGGAGGTAAATATCATGATTTCACAGAAAGTGCATAGTCCATGTGTCACTGGAGATTTGGCGACTCTCTCTAATATTTTTATTTACTCTCAAGGTATAGTGGCAGGGTGGGTTTTTTTGGTGATCACTCTTTTCCTAGCAACCATTTTCATTCAAAGTGGTATACATAGTAAAGGTAAGGGATCTGATCTGAAATTTCAACAGGGGGATATTTTTTCCTCCTTTTTTACCGCCACTTTTTTTGCTTCCTAAAAAGAGAGAAAGATATGTATGCCTCAAATTGCTTCTTCTCAGGTGTGTGAGATAGCACCACATTTGGCCACGCAGCAGGGACCCATTGAGCCATCTATTTCAGCAGAGCAGAGGTTCTTACAGATTGTCTGTAATAGGGAGGTTAAGGTTTGGTTGGGGTGGAAAAGCAAGAGAGAATATATTTTCTCGTCTCATGCACAGCATACTTGGTCCTTGCAACCTCTGCTCATGTCCACTATATCTCATCCCAGTGGGTACTGAAATGAGAGGTGAAGAAGGAATAGCTGAGCATCATGGAATGGAAGAACCCACCAGAACTGGAGCTACTTAGATGTGAATTTTGTCAAGCAAATTCATGTCTTTGTTTAGGCTTTAAGGGAGACATGGAGGGTTTGGTTTGCAGTGTCTGTTCCTCACCATGATATTTTCCTCGGCGAAAGGAGCAGAATTAAGGATGGCTGCGCATATATGCAATATGGAGCTCAAAATCTCTGTAATCGTGTCAGTTTTCGCCCCCAAGCTTCTTTTATATGGTCAGCAAACTCACACTGAATTCACTATGGTATGACTTTAGACTCAGTTGTTTTGATTTTGCAGTGTAGGATCAAAATCAGTGTGTTGAAGTACACATATCTGGGCAGAAGGGTGGAAGAGCACAAAATATACTTGCTTTTATATTTGAGAAAACAGTTCTTTCTTTGGTCTATGCTTAAAAAAACCCCACAAAATGCAAACAAAAACCCCCAAATCAACCAAAAACCTGCAAATGTAAACTGCAATATAAAACTCTAGTAAGTCTGTTTAGTTGAGATCTTTAAAAGCACTACATGATTTAAGATATATGCTGTCCCTGAAACCTGAGGAGTTTGTGCTTCTAGGCTGCTGAAGCACATTTGATATGCCTGTTTATATTGAATTCTTCATATTGGATTCACTGGTAGCTTAGCTCAAATTGAAGCAGAGATTTGGTATATCACTCCTCCAGGACTAAAATGTCAGCTACTGACACCATCTTCAATATTTTCTGTTTCTGGAATGTACTTTTTCAGAACAGTGCTTGGTGGTATCAAAGGGCACTTCCCAGTGGCAGCTTCTGCTGGTTGAGAAATTAGTAACCTGAAGATGCTTGTAAGTCTTGCCTGCTTTGCTCGGAGATAGCAAACACTCAAGTAAAATTACACACCAATAATGCTCCCTGCAGACACTCCAAGGAAGGCACTGGAATTTCCTAAACCTGCAGCAAAAATGCAGCTTCAACATATCTTGCTTATCTAACTACTATTTAGTTATTCCCATACTTAGGCCTATAGGTCTCCCCACCCCTGTACTCCCACCACCATCCCACAACAATCCCAAATTTGCCTAATACCACAGAGTGTGTAGAAAAGGAAGCTATTTAGTCTCACTACTGGTGCTTTATCCATATGGTCATTTGTGTAATATTCTTTGGATGATGCTGTTGTTTAGCAATGCTTTATATTCTCTCTACATGAAAGTATTACAGAATTTGCAGTCCCCCTTTTGAAATACATTTTACCTCTTCCAGATTTTGGGCATATTGTGTTATTTTGACTCTTAGTTTTCCAACATTTTTTTTCAGCTGAGACTATATTCTTCCTGTTGTTGTTTAAAAATATATTGAACCATAAAAATGGCAGAGGTGCAGAATGCTAACACCTGGGTCAATACAACTGCATACATTTTAAAAGAGACTGTTTTTCACTTAGATCAGAAGGATTCTGGACTTCAGACTTAATTTATCCAATTTTTTAGGGATTGCTGATAGCATTTTCATTAATAACCATTTTGACTTGGATATATGTGCCATGGACTATAAATTATAGTGGAAAAGATTTAACCTATATTTATTTAAGGCTATGCAGCCAAATGTAACAGGGTTTGATAAGAGCTTATATTAAATAGGTGGCTGGCCCAGGAAGACCATTTTCACATGGCAATGATGACTATTGACTATTGTTATTGAATATTAGGTAGAGTTAAGTTTGTTGGCTATAGAGTCTATGTAAAGATTAAAATAGGGTAGATAAACCTTTGTACCTAAAAGTCATTTGTCTGCATCTGTGTGTGTGTGTTTTATTTCAGGGAAGTGCTCAGCTTTCTAAATAAAATCTTCATGGGATTATTTTCAGATTATTTGACTGGAGCTCATGAAAAGAGGCTTCGTTTATTTTATGGATTTACATACAATTTATTAAAAATAATCTTTTTATAAATGGGCCAGTAGATCATATTAAACCACAGGAGAGATATTAGTTTTCTTGCTTCTTCTTTTATTCTGGAAGAGACTTAAGCATGACTCACTGTCTTTGGTAAATGAATTTATGGGGTTTTTTTTCAGAAAGTTTGCAGCTTGCAAAAGGGGCAATAAAGGTATTTGGTAAGATATGCACTGTAAAAATAATCTTTTTATAAATGGGCCAGTAGATCATATTAAACCACAGGAGAGATATTAGTTTTCTTGCTTCTTCTTTTATTCTGGAAGAGACTTAAGCATGACTCACTGTCTTTGGTAAATGAATTTATGGGGTTTTTTTTCAGAAAGTTTGCAGCTTGCAAAAGGGGCAATAAAGGTATTTGGTAAGATATGCACTGTATCTTTTTTTAAGTGTTGGGAAATTAAAGAGTTTGAAGGAAAATCAGGAAAAAAATTTGACACTGAAGTGGGGAAAATGTGAGTGGACATAGTGAAATGTTTTCTTTGGAGTTGATGGCAAGTACCAAGTCTGCTGAGCCATTTGGCAAATAAATGGAGGATATGAACTCATTTTGTTTGAAGCAGTCTCTCAATAAATTTTGGAATTGTTTCCAAACAAATCATTTTATTTTGATTTCAAAAGGACATTTTGTGTTGGACAAAACAACATTTTCTTTCCCCTGTCCCCACACCTTCTCCATTTAAATAATTGAAAAATGCTCTGTTCAAGTTGATCTGAGTCTGTTCTATTTTTCAGTTTGCAGCTAACTAAAAAAGTCCTGTATTCACCTGTTTTCTGCAGACTATCACTTTCTTAGTGCATGCCAGTTGTAAGCACATCCACAGGTTTACACATTTGCATAGATATGCAAATGACATTTGAGATGGCTGCAACAATAAAAGAAAAAAAATCCACCCTATATCTACCATTATAAATATTGTCTGTGTCAAACCAAAGGAGGCAATGTCAAGAATGGCTGAGGCCCATGGCTGTCTTCATTGCCCAGTTTTGCTGTCATCAGTTTTAGAGAAGCTGAGATGTTAAGACAATAGCATTGTTCCAATTTTCCTTCTCAGCTCTAAGGAGCTTTCACATGCAGCAGCACCCTGAGGTTACTTTCTTATTTTCTGACCAAGCAGATAACATGGATAACTTCTATTTTGACTTGGGAATTGGCTTTCCTCCTCTTTTAGGGGTAATCAGCACTAGCAAGAGATGTGAAGGTAAGAGGATTTTAGAGCAACAGTAGCGGCAGCACGAGGAACTTTGGTAATTGTGGAACTTGTGATGGAATGATTGCAGAACCATTGTAATTCAAGGTTTCAGTAGCCTAAAGTGCAAGTCTGTTGAGACTATTCTATTCCAAGACCACAAGGAAGAAAAAATGATTTTACGAGTCTGGCATAACATAGCTGGTGGTGAGAGGCTAAAGGGAATAGTGTGCATCATTAGGTTAGTTTGATTAAATAAGTTGTATCAGTAATATTCATGCTGCCATAGAAAACCTGATTAAACTGAGTAGGTACTAGTTCCTGTAAATGTGTAGAGTTGTGGGATTGGAGGGAGGACTGTGGATTTGATGGGAGGGCTGAGGCTTTTGCAGGGCACTCTCTGTAAATCCATATCTGTAGAGTTTGATAGTTCCACTGAATGTAGTAGGAATTCAGCATGTGCATTACTTTTCAGGATTTGTTTTGCATCAGCTAGATCGAGATGTCTGACATGAGAGAACATGAGCTCAGTGCTGCAGACAATGTTCACAAGTCTGTCTTGATATGAGAAAGCACCTGCCCATGTATTTAGGTCTCACTGGAGTTAAGAAGATTTGAATTCAGGTTTAAAATTAATCACAGACTTGTTGCTAAAGAGGAATGAACTTAAGTGTTTGCTGAATTGAGGCCCAGAAGCAGTAAAGAAGCTCTTTTACTGTTTTTGTTCTTTTAAAATTGGCTATTCCTGCAGGGTGTGTAGCCACCATTCTCATTCATTACAAGACAAGGGGTGGCAGCTCAGTAGCCACACTGCACACCTTCAGCCACCAGAATCAAACGCTGAACTGAAATGCTGAAATGAGTGAGGGGATGGCTCTCTCTTTCCTAACCCCTGACTGTATCATTAGGGTGTTAATATTATTTGAGCCTAATGTATCACAAGGAAATGCTTTCATTGTTATCCAGTGGAGCCCCATCACAATGCTGTGGTGACTGAGGCTATAATGAGGAACTGTAAGATTTCAATGGCAAAAGGGATTCACTGCTAGTCCATGACCTCATGATGAAATCATTACAATGAAGTCAGAGATATGAAGTTATTATGGGAAAACTATTTCACGGCAAGTCTATAAGGACCTTTTTGACGGTGCCATTATGAAGCCATTACAATGTAAGGTTATGATGGTAGAATGGTTTCAATGAAACCCTATTATGGTTTAAAAACAGTCTAAATGGTGTCAGTGGAAGTTTTTCTTCCTCCTAAAACCTAAAGGAGTTAAACAGATCTCTGTTTCTAAACAAAACCAAGTGATTACAACTTTATCTGATAAAGGTAGCTGTGGCTTACCTCAAAAATAAATTAAAATTCCACTGCCACTCCCAGTCTAGGATTTTGAGTGACATCTAAAACTGTCTGTCAGAGTAAATAGTATATTTCAAAACTGAGTAAAAATCCCTCTACCTAAGACTGACATCTCATCAGTAACATGGCTACTATTTACCTGGTTAAAAATCTTGCCTAATCTAATTACCTGCTGTATCACTGGTGTTGGAATGGAATGAAATGCACATTCAAAAATTGGTCTGGGTTTGCCACCTCACTATGAGATAATTAGAACAATATTTCCACAGAGGAACATGCTTGTGAATTATCTAGGTTTTATACATGGAACTTCCAAACCTTTCCTGTCAGTCCTGTTTCATTTTCAATTAATAACTAAATATTTGATGATCAAAAAGTGAATAGTAGTTTGTGTATCTGGTAATCTGGTATCCATGTGTTCTAAAACAGCCTGAAGTATAATCATTGGGGTCTTATGCATCTTTGTCTCTGGAGACTGTCACCTCTAAGGACACAGTTTTGGACAGAAAGGCCAGCATTCTCTTTAGCTGCTGAGGAATCCCATCCATTTGCAAAAACTAGGGTTGAAAGAAAAGCCTTGAACTACAAGAAATTTCTTCTTGAAAAGCAATCTCTGTGGGTTACAGACATTTTTTAATTATACCTTTTGTGAATCCTTTCCAGAGACCTTAAATGGATGCTCATTGTTCTTTTTTGGAACACATGCCATTTCTATATAGTGGCAGCAACAGAGTTAGATTAGCAAATGACAAATGAGCTCTATTTTTCCCATTTCGGATAAACTAGAGAAACTAGAAATTATAGATTAAAAAAATTATTTTGTTATTAAAAACTATGACCCAGTATCAGTTCATCAGTCAAATAAATACCATCAAATACACTAAAGGATGTGTTTTTTCTTCTGGTATGTTATAAACCAGGAATAAATAAGCCTTCCTACATTCGGTAAGGAAACTGTGGAAACATGTAGTAGTCCAACATCAGGTGTCTCAAATTCTGCCATGCTCATTCTTTTCAACTTCTTAATAAGTTCAAAACCTGTTTGATGTCCTTTGAACAATACCATCAATCTCTGTTATCTCTGGTAATGAGGAGGTTAGCCTGTAAAATGGTATAAATCTGATATTACAGGTACTGTGGAGCATATGGCAGACAGAGTCCTCTGAATATGTCTGTATACTACCAGCTTAGGTCTGCCATTGACAGAATCGAGCTTGATGTGATACTGCTTTCTGGACTTAATGATTCCTGTTGATTAGGATGGATGGGCCTGGTCACATCTTCAGGTCATGCTGCTATTAACAGGTCATAGTCCTTGCCTGAAAGCAGATATCTACAAAGATGCTTTTCAGATACCTTGCCCTCTTCACCCTCTACGAGCAGCCTTACAGTTGTGGCACTACTTACTGTGCCACAACCTTACACTGTGTGGTCTCTGCATGCTTGTCCACTGGGCCACTGCAGTGAGCTTGTAGATGGCAGCTCTTGTGGGGGACAAGAGGGAAGGTGAATATCAGGCCTAGATGTCATCTGTCTGTCAACTGCAGATGATGCACATGCATCATCTGATGGTTCATACTTCTGTGATCAGTCAATATATCCCTACCCTACCCTTGCTTTGCTGTGTCCAGCTGATGGGCTAATGGCAAAAAATTGTTGTCATTAGCATTTTATTTTTTGTTATACATTTTTTACAATTCCAGAGTAATCCATCACTCCTTGCCCTCTTCTGCTTCCGTGGTGACTGTTATCTTTGTTTAATCAGCAAATCTGGTGATCACTAACCTCTCTTTTTCCCCCTCTTAATGAAGATAACAAATGGGATCTGTTTTACTAAATATATGTACCCTTAGTGAATTCTGTTCTCTCTCTTCAGCTTGGTAGCATCCCTTTCAGATGAACCTGGAAGAAAATGCAGGTGAAATAAAATTACTGTGTTGACCAGCTTCACAGACTTTACAGAAATCTGTTCATATATATTTCAATTTGAAGAACAATTTCCCACATGATACTGAAATCCATATATATATGATGACTGTCTCTACTTTTCTTGAAAACAAGAACACTGCAATTATTTCTGTCTATTTCTTTGTTGGTGACTGAATGTCATATTGTCTTGATACCCTGTTTGATACCACAAAAAGATTTGACTTATATTTTTATACAACAATTAGGATAAATGTAACTAGATATTTCTTTAAAAGGTTGGCCGGGGTACAGACAGAGATCGCTATAAAATCTGAGAAACTGCTAACAAAACTTTCAGAAGGAAATATTGCTGTCTCTATGGGTCAGTTCTTAAAGATATTTGATATAATTTAATATAGTTTACAGCAATATATGTTCTAATGCTAAGTACCATAAATATACATTATTATCATAGTACAGAATCACAGAATGACCTAGGTTGGAAAGGACCTTAATGATCATCTAGTTCCAACCCCTGTGCCTTGGGCAGGGATGCCTTCCACTAGACCAGGTTACTTGGTGCTCCATGCAAACTCGCCTTGAATACTTCCAGGGATGAGGCATCCACAACTTCTCTGGGCAACCTGTTCATGTGTCTCACCACCCTCACAGTAAATTTTGTTCTAATATCTAATATAAACCTACTCTCTTTCACTTTGAAAACATTCCTCCTTGTCCTTCAGCCTTCTCAAGGCTGAACATGCCCAACTCTCTCAAACTTTCCTGATTAAAGATGCTCTAGTCCCCTAATCATGTCTGTTGCCCTAACATTGGTTTAGTTTACAAAAATAAGAAATGCAACCTAGTTACTTTAAAATATCCACTGAACAAAACTGAGACCAGATTAAATTAGTCAAACATTTCAAAAGCTGCCTATCATCAGAGGTGTCGAGATAGAAAAGATTTCTAGTAAATAAATGTTATTATTATTATTATTATTACAGATATTAGTCATGTTCTAGGCAGTGCTTTATCTCCCCAGTACACACAAAGTCCTGCTCTGAAGAACTGCCCTATGCTTGAACTACTCCTTAGAAAAACATAGTGAAAAAAATCTAGATTTTGGTAATTCTTCCATGCAGTTCTAAAGTTGCTGCTCATGTTCATCACAACAGGAATCAGCTTGCTAAGATAGAAAGGGGACATAAGAGCATGAGGGAAGAAAGGTGTTCCATGTCTGGACAGCATGGAAAACTGCAATCAAAAGTGAAAACAGGCATTAGGCTCTCAAAAGCAATGTGGCCTGGCAAGCTCTGTGTGCATAAGTACAAATGGACTGAGGTGATAGTCTATTGTATAAACAGAGGCAGAATTACAAAGGAACATAACAAAAATTTTAGGTTGTGTCCTTTTGGAGAAAGAAAATATGGCAGTATTTATAGGAGAAAAGACTAGTGATGTTCTAGCCAGGCTGGCAGGGATGATGATGATGACAGAAATATCAGAGATGGAGGCAGTTCTAAGCACCATTCATGGACTGGAGTTGAATCTAACTAGAAAGAGAAGGACCAATATGATTTGGTTACTGTTTGGCCATGACAGATCCAGAAGACAGAAGAACAATGTTGCAGTTGGACTGTATGATCATTTTAGGTTACTTCAAACCAAAATGATTCTATTCTATTCTATTCTATTCTATTCTATTCTATTCTATTCTATTCTATTCTATTCTATTCTATTCAAGGTCTTATCAGGTAGAGGGAACTAGGGAGGAAGAAATGTACAGGAAAGATGCACAAGATCGAGGTTAAACTGTTAAATATCAGATACTAGCAACTATCCATGGAAAACTATAAAAGAAAGAAGCTGAAAAGAAATAGAGGAAACAGGATGCAGAGGTGGACTGTGGCTCAGCAGCACAGAGTGACAAGAGCAATGCATGTGAAGGAATGAAACAGCTAGTGGAAGTCAGTGGTCCAAGGACAGAAGGACTACTATTAGACTGGGGCTAGTGGACTAGCACATGTCTACAAGTGTCATTGCATCATGGAAGGACCCAGCTCAAACAAGGGTTGGATTTGTTTTGCTTTCTGTATTATGGGCCTTGCCATTAGTTAATTCTTTTTTATTGCAAGGGGACAAGATACTTATATACTCCTTCCCCCCCATACATCATAATCCACAGTTGCAAATCTTCCTCAACACTATTGTCCCAAAATGATAAAAGCTAGTGTTCATTTTTTATGATAGCATGTCAGTGATTTCTATAATGATTTTTCATCATATTTTCTGTATCTTAATGTGTATAACTTTTGATGGTGTTATTTCTTATGTGTAGTACAAATGCACTTAATCCTCAGAAGGATCTTAGATTAGCTAGATAATTTACTTTGTTCACGAAGAAACAAATCTATGCTTACATAAAAGTTCATGGACAGAGCCAATGCTGTATTTCTGAACACAGAAAATGGGTATTTCATAAGGACTTCAGCAAATAGTTTCACCTCAGTTCTTTCAGTTGTGTAGTGATTCTTGTGTTGCATAAATTATGGAATTATTGGCTTTTTACCATGCCTTAGCTAGTATCCTGTGGTTCATCTGTTTTGATTCATGCTAGGGATCTCAAAATATAATCACAGTACCAAAGTTTCAAGCAAAACAGGTTGTTTTTTTTTCCAGTTAGAGCACTTGGCTTTGCTATTGCAGAATGAAAAAATACGATGAAAAAACCAAAACAGTTTTGTATACACTGCTGGGTTCCTACTTTGAGGAACTGGCTGTATGGGATAATAACTTTCAAATCATTCAGCACATTCCTTTAGCGAGGAATAGAGAGTTATGAAATGAAACATGTTGAATATTAAAATATCTTTAAAATCCATGTTAATGAAATTCTTTGTCTCACTGTGAGCTTTCTGAAATGGCAGAAACTATAATTAGGACTTCTTTCCACTTTTCTTAATTCTTGCAGTAAATCCTAAAGTGTCAGGGACAACTTCTTGCAGCTTTGTCCTGCTCTTATTACAGCTATTATTGCCAACCCCCAAAACTGGTAATCTTTCTGTTGCCCTACACTCTTGTTTTACAGGCTCCACCTTATCTTTCTTGGGATGACTCGTGTGGGGCCTAGTGATCAAAATGCAGGCATACCACATAATAGCACAGTGGCTTTATGATGTTTCTGGTTTTGCTTGCTATATTTTTTGAATTAATTCCCTTTTTAATAGCAGCTTCTTCATTTTGAGGACTGCTGGCCACTGAGCTGTAATTTTCAGAGAACTATCCTAATTTCTTTCCATAAAATGTAGTATTTCCCTGAGGAACTTGTTGCTACAGCATAGTACAGGCCACACAAATTTACATGGATTAAAAAAATAATTACAGAAATCCATGAAAGAAAAATTCGTCAATGGCTATCGAACAACATAGAGGGAATGTTGCTGGTTCAGGAGGTTCAAGTATCATAGATTGTCAAAGATGGGAGAGTATGTTGGGTAAGGACTGTTAACTGCCTTTTCATGCTTCTTTCTTAACTTTTGCTATTGGCCTCAGTCATGCAGAGTTCTACGCTAGGTGAAACTGGATCAGAAAGGCCATTGTTGCACCACATTCCTGAGCAGCCGTAGTTAATATATAGGCCTTTAACATATTGGTGCTGGTTTTCCCATGCTGATGGTTTTGTGTTTGTCAGTGTTGCAGTTCAGCTGACAGCCCATTTACTGAAGACTGGAGACCTTTTGAAAGCCTCTGCTGTAGGGTTAGTGAACCTATCTCATCTTGTAGCTTTGTCACTATCAGTGATCTTATGCCGGCCGTTTGCATGTGTACTGAGCAGTGCAGCCTCTATTGTAGCTCCACGGGAGTCTGTCTTACTGAAATTCCTCCAGTGTGTAAGAGGCTTTTTATTCTTGACCATTTTCCCCCTGCCATTTTAAAAATCATTTATGTAAGGATATTCTCTTGTAATTTGTGGCAGTTTAGTTTTTTTAGAAGACTGAAAATGGGTGTCTTCAGGTCCTTTTGTATCATCTTGCTCTACCTGCTCATTGCTCCTTCAAACAACTTTAATTAGCTTGTGAGACATGACTCCTAGTACAAAAGTCAGTTAGACACTTGCCCGTTGTATTGTGTTTATACATGTGTTCTAATTCAGTCTTTCTTCTCAGTAACCAGTTTACCTAACATGAAAATTTGTATGTGCAGTTTCCAGTTCCTCTGAGATGTCTAAAAAAATTAGCAGCCTGTTTCAGTGCCAAAGCTAATGTAGATATTAAATTACAAATCAGTATCCAGATTTTGAAGAAGGTATGCATGAGTACAGTCTGGGCTGGTCTCTTCTGGGACTCCCCCGGCTGGCCCTCAGCCTTGCAGTGGGTCTTTAGTATATTCCCTTTGCAGGAAAAGGCTGAAAGATGGAAACGTTTTGCATAATGAACCGTAATACTAACCATTCATCTAACTAGTTTGGTATGGTCTTGTCTTCTTTTACCTTACCCTGACACTTTGATATCAATGGGTGACCACTGGCAAAGATTCTACTTCTGTGTTGGGAAAGAGGTGTGTTTTTCATACTCTATGTATTCTTAATCTTTTGGCTTTCCTTATGGCCATTCTACTTCCTATTTTCCTTATTTCCTTACTCAAAGCTTTTGTTTACATCAGGCTGTCCTCTCACCGCCCTTCTGAGATTGTACATGTGTGGGACTGAGGGAGAAGGTCTTTAACAGTCTCTTTGCTTTCTAGTGTGCATTCACTACGATGTCTTAAAACAGTCTCCTTTTCCATTTACAAGCATTTTATCCCTTAGCTGCTTTATTTTTTTGCCTTCAATGGATTTGTTTGTTTCTATGAAACTCCCTATTTCTAATCTCAGTGTTGTTGTACTGAGGACAGTTATTTCTTCTTTCTTCACTCTTAAAAGGATGCTGAAGTTCACCCTGGTATTATAGAATAAATCTTTGGCAGTGACTTCCTAAGCTGAGTCACATGCCTTGTCCAGGACCACACCAAGGTTTGTGACTTTTTTATAGCAAGCATTGGCCAGAATTTCAGACAATGACAGTGTTTGGTCAGGTGACTCCTGCAAAGTTTTCTTCAGAGAGCAAGGACAGCAAATGACCTCTGGGCTTACTCATTGCCTAAACAATGTCTAGGAACAACTCTGTTGTAGTGCGTAGTTGGCCTGGTCATCGTTGGAGATACTGTATATTGATATTCTTCAGCAGTCCCCATGCCAGTCCTGCATGTGATGTAACACATCAACATGGTGCATATGATGAATACTCAAACCACAGTCACAAGCTGCATGTAGTTCAAGAGCTGTAAGTTATTCATCCTTGCTGCAGAGGTAAACATTTTTGTCTTTAGGGTCTACAAACTTGGTGCTTCTGGTTGTGACCATTGAAGTAATATAGTTCCTTATGACTAGAGAGCAGTAGCAGCTTTTAACCCTTTGAAATGTAGATGATATGTGACTCTCTTTTCAGTCAGAAATCTGTTCTTGGATTATCTCTTGGCTTTGATTATTCCCTGGCACACAAAAAGCAGGACTTTTTATATGATTGAGTTTTTTGGATCAGGGAACATCTTTTATGGGTAATTGGACATAATAAGAATCATTGCAAATGCATCAATATCATAACACCCTTTACTCCATCCATTTGACCTTAGCTACATCATGCATATTTATTTTTTCTCCTGATGCAAACATTAACCTCCTATCTTGCATTAGATTCTGAGAAAACAGAGAGGAAGGGAGGGATGCAGGAGAGAGGGAAGGAGGGAGAGATGGTGGAAAAGAGGGGCTTTTAGTATTCTGTGGCTGAACTGCCTGATGTAATATGTTAGAGGATATAGGTGCCAGTAATGTGCAAAGAGCTTGAAAAATGACCAGACAGTGCCAAGCCCACAGTGCCTGTTGTCAGGAGGGTTAACAGTGTAATAAATCAACCTGTCTTGTGTCAAGGGTCATGTAGTCTGATGTTCGGAGCTGTTTGGCCAGCCTGATCCAGACAGGCATATGCTATTCATTTCCAGGTTGTTAGTGCTATTACAATACTAGAATCACCCTAAAGCAGTGCCAGCCCCGTGATACTCTGGGCTTTAAGTCAAGATCCCAAAGGGGAAAATTATCTGGGAGAAGGCTGTGAAGTGCTGCTTAGTTTCAGGTCATATCCTTCTCCTGTAATTATTTTTACTAAGCAGTACCAGGAAGAGTATGGAAAGCTGCTTGTCAGGTGAGCTTATTCCACATCTTTTGTGTAGGACTGTGATGCATAACCTGTTTTGGCTGGGTGAGCCATATAGACTTATAGTGGCAGATGGGAAGAACAGTCACTGCCTTCCTCTGTTCACCTGACCACATACATACAGAAAAGGGACCCTTTGGAATAAGTGGATATTAAGCAAAATAGAACTAAATGATCCACTCAAATCCCAGCTACTGCCCATTTTCTTTTGTGTAGGACTGTGATGCATAACCTGTTTTGGCTGGGTGAGCCATATAGACTTATAGTGGCAGATGGGAAGAACAGTCACTGCCTTCCTCTGTTCACCTGACCACATACATACAGAAAAGGGACCCTTTGGAATAAGTGGATATTAAGCAAAATAGAACTAAATGATCCACTCAAATCCCAGCTACTGCCCATTTTGGCAGTTGTGTCATTGCGGGTGT
>NW_008677738.1:20286-28771 GCF_000695815.1 Acanthisitta chloris | reverse complement strand
TGCTGAACTAGAAGGAGGACCTTCCCATATGTGTCTTCTCTTACCCCTGCATTTATAGTGCTGACAAGGAAGCTGCAGTAGGCATTGAAGGCCAATCTGAAACTTCCATGTTTGGGAGCTTTAATTAGGCTCACTAACTGGGAATATGCAGGGAGAAAGGTTAAGGCAGCAAATCAGGCTAATTACAGGCTGGAAGTCCCAGGAGTTCAGATCAAGTGATCTTCGTAGCCCTGATCTCTGAGAAAGAAGCTGTTAACGCTGCACTGTCTCTGCCAGTGCTGCAGGGCTGCTGGTTTTCAAGCCAGGCACGCGATGACTTCCCAAAGGGCCATTCTGCCCAGGGTACCCTCGAGGCAGGTCAAGTCACAAACCCAGGTGAGCTGGGTCACAAATTAGCATTTCCCCTCAGTGTTTTTGGGTGGTGGTAGCAGTAAGTCCTGGTCTCTGCCAGGGCACTCACAGATCCACAATATATAAATCCATACAGCTATGTCAGGGGCTCATCTGGCTCCTGCAGTGCACCCCAACCTCGCTCTAAGAAACTTCATATGCAGTTGACTCTTCACCACCATTTCCCATTGCTGTGCGAGTTCTCTCCTAGTTTTCCGTCTTCTGCAGCTGCTGTTTGTGGCAGGCTATACTGTCAGCATACTGATATTTCTAGTGTTATATAAATTAATGCCCAAAATATTAGAATTAAAATGACACAGGTGAAGTTGCACTAAAACAAGCAGCTGCGGTACTGAAACATCCAATTGTCAGAAACAAATTGATGCAAGTACAAATTATATGGAGCAAAAAAGGCTGGTATGCATTTTGCATAGCAAGTAATTTTGAAACTTGAAACAAATTTCAGAAGAGCAGTTGGGTGAGAGGCTTATGGAACCTCACCAGATATAGTGTGGAGGCAGTTTAAATGAGAATCTGACTTGGTCTAAATAGACAAAAACCCCTGCACAACAACCCCAAACAAAACCCCAAAAATAAAACTAAACTCCTACTCCAAACCCAAAGACCATTCCCCTCAACCTATGAAACAATTAGGTTTAAGCAGGATGTAGAGGGAAGATTCAGTGGGAGAGGTTTGACTAGTAGTATGCCAGGAATTTGATTAGTTTTCTTCTGGAATTTTTCTCAAAGACTTGTAAATTCTGATGTATGAGAGTTTATTCTGTTCAGAGGAACAGCTATGGTTATAATGTAAGTCTTAATTATATGTGGACTTTATTTCCACTGGGCTTTTCAATTATTAGTTTTTTCCAGAAAATTACTCCTCTCAACTAGCCACCAAAATACTCCGGTTATGTTCTTCCCAAACTGGAGAATGTCTAATTGATTTCTGTTTTTCTTGACATATCCAAATCCATACCCAAATCACAAATTAGGATCAAAAGTTGTTGAAGTACTGGACTGGCAGTAGCACTAGAGTCTCCTCCTTGGGCACTGTGCAACAAAGTCAGATCTTACTAACTCCTTTCCATATCTGCAGAGACCATGATGTTGTCTGATGCCTTTGTAAATGGCTCTGAGAAGCTTTTAAGAATTCATTTGTATAAATAAGCAAATCAAGTCGTTATCAGCAGAGACCCTAACTGGAGTATCAAAATTGTACACAAAAGACAAAACCTAGAGTTGATCAATTTATGCCCATAAGTGCATACCTAAGGTTTAAAATAGAAAAGTTAATTTTTCAAATTATGATGCCAAAGATGCTGTTGATGTTAAATGCTTCTGAAAAATCTTGTCTATGTATTCCAATAGGAAACCTTGTAACAGTGAAGAATTAGAACTGGGAATATTGCTCTTTCTGTAGTAGTTTCAGGCAACGTAATAATAAAAATAGAACAATAGAGAGTAAAAGCAGAGCAAGGCAACTGTAAAGATTGAGGTCAGAAAGGACCACTTGGTGTAAAAATAAAATATATTCTTTGTCTGTAGCAGTTAAATCAGTATTCTTGATAGCAATGTTGGACTATGAGTTATCATGCTAGACTTAGTAAGCAAGAGTGCCATCTTGGAGTCTGAAGCAGAAAGCTATGAATTAGAATGGGTTGAGCAAATATAAGGAAAAAAACGTCCAAAGAGTGACACTGTTTCTGCCAGTGAGCTAATTGAGGAGACATTTTGCAAGGTTTTTGTCCTTCTAGTGGAAGGGGCATTATAGAATTTTATAGAAGGGACCTAAAAGTTTTCCAGTTCCAACCCCACTTCCATGGGCAGGGAACCTTCCACTAGACCAGGTTGGTCAAAGCCCCATCCAACATGGCCTTGAACATATCCAGGGATGGGGCAGCCACAGCTTCTCTGGGCAACCTGTTCAGTGCCTCACCACCTTTGGTTTGAAAAGTGAGGGTGTCAATATTTGATTGCATGTATTTGATTGCAAAGCTGGCTTGAAAGTTCCCAAGATCCATGACCAATGTACTGCCCCTTATGATGTGTTAGAAAATGTTTACAGTTCTCTGCACCGAACTGGGTAACTCAGATGGTTTGGAGTCAAAATGACTATTCAAATCCACCCAGTACTAAAAATCTAACTCTTTTGGAAGATTTTGTAATGTAGGCTACCAGACATGAGCTTTGCTGCTGGAATGCAATATAGTATGTAGCAACAAGACAGGTGTGAAAACTTCCTCTTGAACAATTCCACTTGTGCAGCTGTGTTCCCAGTCTTTGTCAGGACTAATCCCATGCATCCTTAAATTAATGGGCTTACTCCCATCATGTAATAAAAGTAAGGTTTATATATAGGAAAAATATGTATGGGCAAGTAATCATCTCCAATAAGAGGGTTTCTTCCTGTTGATTCATCTTTTGTGAGGTTGCTACTAATTTTACAGAATAACAATGGTTTGTTGTTTAATTCTACATACATGAGGCAATAAAAAAAATCCAGTAAATGCTTATTGTTTTACTAATTTATATTTGAACTCCTTTGTTTTTTACAAAAGAAAGTGTGTGTTCAAGCTGGTACAAAATTATATTTAAATGTTGTAGAAGAGAGCTTTTCGTTTCCAGAATATTCTGGACTATTACTAAGGCTAGTATAATAATCCAGTATTTAGAATAAACCTAATGCAGCTGTTCCCCTATAGAGTTTGTGTTAGTTTAAGTTATGATTACTTAATTTATTGTAGAATCTGAATGCTTGTTAATTGAGTGTTGCACCTTACTATTGGTGCTTATGTTTGGCAGTGTGTTAGGTGTGGGTAGTGCTTTCTGGATCTACAAGAAGGAATTGATTGAAATCAAGCAACTTAAAACCAAATGTGGACTCTGCAGCACCTTGCATACAGCCAGGAAGGAAAACATGAGGATCTTTCAGACTGTGCAACAGCAGAGATAAAATAATGAATAAAGAATGACCCCACTGCAAGAATCTTTAAAAACGCATCTGAAATATTTTAATAGTCTTCTGAATTTCATGATCATTTTATTTAAATATTTATTGTAATTCATTTTAGCTTGTTTTTCATGTTCCTAATCCTTTCAAGATCAGGTGCTGAGTAATGGGGATAGCTGGCGAGCAGTGGCAGACTGCTAGCCTCAATGCACCTGATTTTAACATCAGTAACATTTTTCTAGTATGTCACAACCAGTTGACCCAGTCAACTGTGGCTAATGCAAAGCAGAACTGTACATTTGGTGGCCACCAGCAGCTGTGTGCATATGGCATGTATGTAAGGATTGAATATTTTTCCATGCCTCTGCAATCTTTGCTTTACCAAATAATTGAGAGCTGCTTGCCTGAGCAGCCTATTCCTGTGTGTTGTGTGGTGCACACCAAATGTCAATTATTTACATGATTTAATATATGGATATTTTTGTTACCCAGCACTTGACAACAAAGCAAATTACCCTCACGCTTTCAATGCAACTTAGGAAAGGAGCAGGATGGTGATTAATGGTTTTCCTACCATTCTCCCAACATGCCATCGTGTCCCACTAGGAAAGTGCCTCAGTTGCCCATTGGAAACTGAGTCAGTGTGGGAGTAAAAGGGTCATCTGTATGTTCCTATCTGAAGAGTGTGCAGTGGTCTGGGGAAGCAATCAATTCTATCCAAACTGCAAATGCGCCTACTCTTTTCTGCTGCACAGGTCTCTTGTTCACCAGGTGATCTTCAAGTGGCCTTGCTAAAAATATTCCCTGTCATTTCTAAAGTAGATAAATCTACCTAAAACACTGGGAAGCAGACATCCTTCTCTGCTTGAAGGTGAGCATTTGACCTGAAGACTTTGGAGGTCTATTGCAACAGGTGGTGCTGGATTTCCAGACACGGAACTGCAGCTCCCGAAGCACTGCAGAGCTGTGCAGCCCTGGCACCTTGTGGTGCTTGGCCCTGGCACATGGATTCACAAGGTTCATGTTTGGGGCTGCAGGACCTGGGGAGCATGATGTGCCTCATGGGCTGCCCAGGATGACCAAGCTGGGTTCCATGAAGAACAGCAGAAATATAAATATCTCTGAAGGGTCCCATTTATCCAGAGCTTAGGGAAATGTGTCATGGCTAGACCCTTCTCCTGGAAACAAGTGTCTATTACTTCGCTTTGACATTCAGCTGGGGTTTACCGTTAGGATTAGGAAACAGAAAAACCTAAAACAGTAAATGCTAAAGGTTGGCAAATTGTAAAAGCTGGTAGAGATATTGAGACATTAATAATTTTTATATGCATATTTCTTCCATTTAAAAGTTTATATCAACAAGTGTTAAAATTTTAATTAATCACTTAAAAAACCCTGGAATAATGAATGCATATTTAAAATATTTACATACTGGTGCATGTTGATTGATCACAAAATTCTCCCCCATATCTTAATTCCTGGAAAATATTGGATTTAGAATTTTTATTTTTTCTCTGACTAGGAATTATTTTTTAAGTGATGGAAAATGTTTATTTTTCCCTGGAGCCTCTCATCACAAAGCAGATATTTCTGTTGGTTACAATTTTCCAAGAAGTGAAAGACCAGTGGCAAACTGCCAATTACTATGACAGACCCTCATGCTATTCCAGTTGTTCAGCTTCTGAACTCACCGTAACCTACACGTGGTGCTCTGTGGAGAAGAACCATGCAGCTGAAGGAATGATGCAGGTACAGTTTTTCTGAGCATCCCTTTCAGAGGGTGGTAATGTTTCATGGCAGCTTTTGTGGTGTCAACATTGTTTTCAATTGGCATGGGAACAAAAACAGAAGCTCTTGAATGTTTTTCAGAAATGACTGGTTTGAGATGAAAAATCTTGGGTTTTCAAACTGGACTGCATGCTTTCTCTGTCTTTGCCACCAGAAGTGACCAATAGCCTTGAGTCTTGAACACCTCCTTGATTCAAGCTTCACCTAAACAGACATGTTTTCTGAAAATGTTTTGGCTCTGACAAAGCAGCATATTTTGATGAGATTTCATTTAATGCAAATGTTCTGACCAGCTCCAGATGCATACTTTAGATATGCATAGAAAATTTCGATTGCCTAGAATGAACCACCTAGTAGACAGTGAGGGTTTGCCAAAAGCAATTATACTTTATCACAGTTTGGTTTCAAACCATTTGTGGCTATCCAAGATCACACTTTGGTAAAACAAACAGCTGTGGTCCAAACTGCATCAAGAAGCTAAACTGTCAAAGACAAATACAGCTATATGTTGTTTGTTTTACAGTGAAAATTAATACAGTGCTGCTAGAGAATTCTGTCCACATCTGTAACAAATAAAAAAAGAGAGAGGATTATAGGATATTATATTCTGAGGAGCAATGTGACCAGTGAGGCAGAACTTGATCCACAATTGCCAAATTACAACCTGATAACACACCATCAATTCTGAATGATACTGATCCAGGATGGTGCTTCATAATCTGAGCAATTGCTTCAAACAGTTCCACAAAGTTCCAAGATCTACTGTATTGAAAACAGCAGAAAGATCCATCAGCAGGAGTACTGTAATTTAACTTGAATCAGCAGCTGATGATAAATCATTTGTGACCTTAAGTAAAGCAATCCCAGGACTGTGGTACTCCCTGAAGCCAGACTGAAACCTCTCATATAATCCATTCCCAGATACAATTGCTGGTAGTAAAAAGGCAACCACTTGCTTCATCTTTTCTTTCCTCATGTCCCAAAAAAGAGTGCAGGTCTCCTTGTCATTACGTAGAACAGAAATCTGCAATGTAAGAGAGAGAAAGGTTTCCCACTAACGAAGAGCAGCTGCGAATTTCAGCAGATCAGGACTTTCAGAAAGCAAAGAGTCATTAACCATGTTAGCTATAAATGAAGCAAAGCACTGAAAGACTGTCCGCAAGCAGCCATATGGGCCAAGAGTCAAAACCAGGAGTAATGGAGCATGATTGCTTTCCCAACTGTGTGATCTCAGCAAGAAGCAAATACAAATGTATAACACTTGCAGATACAGGCACTGGGAGCATAATTGCCAGCCCTAGTGCTGAACAGTCGCAGCTGATTAGAAATTCACTCTGTACTCGCTGAATTCCTCACAGGAGGCAGCTGAAGGATGGTGCATGAGGAATGATTTGTGGGGCAAAGTGTGATCAATAGCACAAAATAAGGCTTCAGGTCTGGTTTTCCTCATTAATAACAGGAAAAGAAAAAGTAGATCTGGCTGAATCAAAAGCAATGTGCTAAGAGTGCAACAGCTTAGTGCTTCAGGAGACTAATTTTCCAACTAAACCGTTATTTAAATAATTCCATGAGCTGCTGTCTTCACCCTTGTCAAGTCCTGTGATCACCAAGGCAGCAAAGTAAAGCACAGAAAACTGAGGGGAAATCAGGAGCTTCAAAGACTGTTTTGTTTTTCGCATGGAAGGAAATAACAAGAGGAAACAAAGTCATGATTTGTGTAAGATGATGAGGCTGATAAATTCTATGAGATTAGTAAAATAAATGTTGGCCCTATCATTTAGTCTGGTTGTCTTGGAAGACCTTGGTGGGTTGATCAGAATGTGGCATAATCCTAGGATAGATAAATAAGAGATACACAAGAAAAAATACACATTTTGATCACTATTAAACACATGCAGATATCAACAAAGGAGTAACTCAAATCTGCCAGGTCATCTTCTAGAAGACTCAATACAATACATTTTTTCTAGTTGGTTGCCCAAATAGTTTCAGTAGTTCACTGTCACACTTAGATTAGTGTTGAAGCAAAAGCCCATCCACTTCTCATGTTAAATATAGTGGAAATACAGCAAAGAAACAGAGAATAAAAGAAAATACCACCACTCCCAAAGAATCACCAGCCTTATGCTGACTGCATCTCAACTGTAACTTTTAATGATCTGGGTCTGAGACTCCATTAGTGTTTAATAAATAATGATGATGATTCCCTACCTGTACAATGCATGCGAAGCTCTCATTGATGTTGATGTGAGTTCTCAGCACAGACTGATGGCAGGATGCTCCTGTGACAGAGATGAATTTTCCATTAGAACAAAATGAGTAAGACCTGTCTCAGTCAGCAGAATTCACAGCAACAACAGACATTCCTTGGGGGCTCAGTGAAAGATGCCCATCCTGGGTGGTTGAAAGCAAATTGGGTGGGAAGCAGTGAGGCAGGCTTGGATAGCTACAAAGACAATTTGGGCTGAGATAAAATTGCCCTGATATAAAAAGCCCCATGCAGTTATATCCGTATTTAATTTGTATCACATGGAAATCTTTGCTTTCTTTCTCATCATGCCAAAGGGGTAACTGGTATTTTCTTCTCCATGAAGACAAAGGATAAAATTAATATTGGAGGGAGGAGAGAGGTATTTTCTTCTCCATGAAGACAAAGGATATTGGAGGGAGGAGAGAGGATGTGGATGCATTGATTGACCTTTTGAAAACCACCTTTTATTTAGAGTAGATAAAGGAAAAATGAAATGTTGTTTTGAAAGACAACAGAAAACCATTACCCACACAGAAATTTGGACAATGAGTCAGACCACTCAGTTGCATGTGTTTCTTCAAGGATTTTGGTAAAAATGCGGAGAAAAGGAAATGATGTGAAGCCAGCTTAGTGTGAGACATGGAGACAGCTAAGTACAGCATAGGCACAGATAGAAAGCTTTTGCGGTGTAGTCTTGAGGAAAAAATGAGAAAGGAAAGTTTTTGGCAAGGGGTTGGCTCAAAAGACCTGAATATGCAAGGCAAGAAAATATCTCTTTGCTATTTTGGCATCAATTTTGTTGTGGAAAAGGGATATATTTTCTGTAAATAAAGAATAGTGCCTGATTTCACTATCGACTGCTTCTCTTGGAAGTCACATATTCTGCTTGACCATTTGAGCAAAAAGAAGTAACACTTTGTACCAGTTTGTAAGGTGACCAGTGAAGAAAAAAAGGATTAAGGGGAAAGATAAGAAACCACAAGAAGCTCAATTGCCTTTCTGAAGGATGTTTAATGATAATAGAATGTTAAGTGAACAAAAATAAAACATGAAAATAGTTATAAGCAAGAAGCATGACAAATTTTGTCTATCAGTGAAATAAA
>NW_008677738.1:0-20267 GCF_000695815.1 Acanthisitta chloris | reverse complement strand
CCCTACATTGGAGTGTTATGTATAACTAATGCACAAAATAGGGTGAGAATTATTGGCAGTTCCCATTGTTTTATAATAACCATTTTTGGATGTGTAGAGCTGAGATATTTATCTAGTAAGTGGGCATTTGTAAAATGTGAAACCAACAATTCATGTTTCTTTACAATTCTGCAAATTAGACTCTTAAAACCCAGAGTGGCATTTCAAACCCCTGGTCCAGATTTCTTTAAGTGCTACTAGGAAACCGTACTTTTTATTGAATAATATTGCCAACTTTTATTGCTCTAAAAAGTGATACCAATAATTTGTTTTACTCTCATTACAGCTTTTACATGGCAGAGTACAAAGAATGCAAATATTTTTGAGCTACTTATTGGTGCAAATGGAAATGTGAAAATATTTATTGCTGAAACTAAAGTACAATCTCTATTGCTTAATTATGATAATCTAGGGAAATTGTTCTTGCATAACACCATATAAAGTAGTAAGAGAAAAATTAGCTGGTTGTTCTTTTCTATTGCTTGCCCTAAATAGGTCCAGGTAAGATGTCTGTAAACTTGTAATTTCATGTTGACTTTCTTACTAAAGCAATATTTTGGAAAAAGCATAGTACTTTAAAATGCAATCACTATTGCTTGTGCTGGGAGAATCACTGCTGAAGTGCTGGGAGAAGTTACAGATTTCACTGTAATGTTATTTAAACTAATCTCTGAAACTGTAAGGATTTTTATTTATGTATTTATACTTTCTTTTTTTTTAATTATTGTAGGGTCATGAATGTGTTTTCTAGAAGTTAGAAAGTTTTGAACAGAACCTAAGTTAAATAACAGCCCTTCTGGCTGTGAAGATAGCCTCTTAATATGAATACTGCAACTAAGTTTATAGAGTATGTAACCCTTGGGGTTGTGGAACTTGTTAGTTTTGTGTAAATACATATAGATTAGGCTTGTCTAATGTGAAATCTTGAAATGTGTGCATTTAATTTCAATTCCACCTCTGGAACAACCAGCTGGAGAAAATAGGTTATTATGGCCTATAGGATTTGCAAGGTGTTTCAATAGTTTTAGATGGCAGGGAGGTCTACCAGCTCTAAGGCTTCAAAGGGCTTTCTGTGGCAAACAACCACACGTCAGCAATAGCAAGAAGTAGGCAGTATGGTTTTCTGTGGTGCTCTGTTTGGTTTTACCTTGTTGGATATCTAATAGGGAAGACAAACACTGAACTTCCTAGTGGCTGGAGCACTATGAAGAGCTTTGTCTCTTTGACTGCTCTGGTGTCCAAATGACACCTGAGCTCCTGCCAGTCCCAGTTGTGGGGACAGAGACTTGTGCTTCTCTCCTCCACCTGGCTGTGTACTTCTGTGATGTTTGGAGAAACTTTATATCCTTGATACCTCTAACACTGCGTCAGAGGCATCTTAAGCAGAAGAAACAATTCACAAATTACTGAGGGGAGGTGGAAGGCAGCCATAAAAACCAGGTAAACTTCATTTCCTTAGAAGGGTCTGGAACACAAATCTTACAAGGAGCAGCTGCGGCAGCTGGGGCTGTTTGGCCGGGAGAAAAGGAGGGTCTGGAGGGACCCTGTCACTCTCCAGCTACCTGACAGGTTGGTCTCTTCTCCCAGGTAACAAGTGATAGGACAGGAGGAAATGGCCTGAAGCTGCACCAGGTATGTTATTAGGAAAATGTTTTTCACCCAAAGCATTGTCAAGCACTGGAACAGTCTGCCCAGGGAAGTGCTGGAGTCACCATCACTGAAGGTATTTAAAAGATATGCAGATGTGGCATTTAGGGACATGATTTAGTGGTGGATGTGGCAGTGCTGGATTAATGGTTGGACTTGATGACCTTAGAGGACTTTTCCAACATAAATTATTCTATGATTCTAAGACCAATTGAAATCAAGTACTTTTGCAGTCCCAAACAGAAAGTCTGAGTATGAAACCCCTAAGAAAAATTAACACCCACTGTTTCCAGCTTAATCTCTGTCCTGGTCCTGTCTCACAGTCACTTCAAGCCGAGTTGAAAGACAGATGCTCTGAAGAACCCTTTCTTCCTTACCTTGGATTGGACCCAAGACCTTTGTATTGGGGTGTGTTCTCAGCACTGCCCATCATCCCACTGCAGAGGAAGAATGAGCTGATGATGGCTCCTGCTTTCCAAGTTATTTTCCTTTGTTCTAGACATGGCTGTAGGGATTATTTTGAAGGCAGCTATTACGCAAGGTATTTTTTTTTCAGTTTTCAGATCTTCAGTTTGGCACTAGGATAGAAGTCAGATGAGTGAGTTACCTTCTCTGTGGTTTCAGAAAGGGCAACAGACCTTACTTAGCTTCCTCTGCACAGTGTGGAAGTGCCTGTGAGACTACTATATAGAAAGGCCATTTGCTTCTGTGAAGTTGGATTGTGCTCTAAAATATCATGATTCTTTGGGCAAATTTCTGATCTCTGATGCATAGCTATAAATTTGAGAACATCTTTTACTTCAGTAATTACTCTAGTGATGGAAGTGAGAGGCTGGAAAAGATGAGCCAGTTTCCAGTGCTGTGTGTCTCACAGACCACTGAAATCACTGTCTGGTGACACCTGACGATGCCTCTCCCCGAGTCCTTGCTCTTCCTCCCCCAGAGTGAGCAAATGGCCTCAGCATGAATTTTGGTGGATTTGACACAGAATACAGCCTAAATACAGCCCTTTTCCAGTTCCTTGTGTAATGTATTTTATTCCTTTGATAGGTGTGCAGCTTCAAGATGGCACCATCTGAGGAAGATCTCAGTAGTTATACCACATCTGTGTGTGCATATGTGTTTTGGACATAGTTTGTGTTTGAAACTACAGTACTGTACTATTGTTATGTTTTTACCTCAGGACTACTAGTGTGGATTCATTACATGAGATAAAAACCAGAGCTTTTTCAGTGAAGACATATCCAGAGCTGTGTGAACTTTTATGCTTTGTTTGTCCAGAAACTTTGTGTCATCCCAGTGCAGTTGTGTTTTTCACCTGATTTTCTGACAGAGACTGCTGGAGAAGAGAAAGGTGATTCAACTTTGCTTGTGTTCTTTTATGCTATATAAAAGAACTAAGCTCTGTTTTCTGGCCTTCACTTTTGTTTTACTGACTGTACTTTCACACCTGGTCTGTCATCCCTTCTTTTCTTTCTTCTCACTTTCCTTGTTTCTAGATGATCTCTGTTCCTGCAGAGCAGTTCCTTGGAGCAGGAGACAGGCAGCCACAGCTCTCCCTGATGGCTCTGTCTGCAGTGCCAGGTGTGCATGTGTGTTTGCTGGGGCACAGGCACAGTGGGGATATTTTGGGAGGTGTCACAGAGCTACAGGTGACTTGCCCCTGGGCCAGAGCTTACAGCCACTTCATCCTGCCTTCCTCTGGGCTTTGACCAACTCCCAAGGGATCTACAAGCAGAGGCCTCACCCAGAATCATGAGACAAACGACATTTCTCTGTCACTCAGTCGCCACCTTTCATTTGGACCATCTGATTTCAGTCGCTTGCAATGAAACTATAAATAGCATTTACAATTTCTTTTGCTTCATTTGTATTTAAGAAACATATTTATTACATAAACTCTTGCTACTTTCTAGCAGTAATTCTACAGCTATGTTTGCAGTAGCAGCTCCCCTGTTACATTACTGCTATTACAATAAATTATTGAAGCAGAAGACTAAATATGTACCTAGCCTACTCTTTCAATTTTAATTACAATTTAAATATTTTATATAGTTTTCCTATAGATTCTTCATTGATGGCTAGTAATTGCACCATCACAGAAAATATAGTTTTGTTTTGAAAGATGCTTTTGGAAATTGTACCAGCATTATTAATTATTCAAGGCAAAGAAACAAGTTAGGATTGTCTGTCTTCAACATGTCAACAGGATAAAAGAGAAGCAGTGTTTGTATCTAGAAGAGTATACTAAGCCCAGTCATAAATTTGGTACTGCAGAGCGGGAGAAGTGAGATATGAAGTTCATAGCATATGCCTGAGAAACGCTATGAACTTCTGGTCTTCAATGTGGAGGTGAGCTTCTGCAGTTAGAGCTATTTTATTGACTGGCTGAATTTTAATTTGTAATAGGAACAGAAAAATAATTGGTGTCACCCATACTCCCAGTCCGACCCCCTACATTTCTCAGCTTTATGATTAAACCATATTTCTGCTTTCCTTTGATATGCCTTGTACTTTGCTGTGATTTTTAATGATGACATTAGTCATAATTTACTAATCTTATGGTGAAGGACAGTGATAGCAATGTACCCACAGATTATGTAAATCAAAGAGAAGTAATTTACGTGTCAATATGGTATTTATTTTCCTTTTTCTTTCTCTTTGATTTATTTTTTGTTTTGTTTTGTTGTGTTTTAAGAACCTGTACCTGCTGAGTAATATATTTTGTTAGCAGTTATCCAGCATGGAGAGTCAATATCCATTGTAGGCTTCAGATGGGAAATGGCAGGTCTCTGCTTGCCTCTTCTCTCCAAACTTCTATTGTGGTCCTAGCAGCAAACTCCCGGGAAGCCTGAAGAAGAAAAATAATCTTTTTTTTTTTTTTTAAATTGCTGTGTACTACACTATACAGTTAAGCTTTATACACAAATAATGATTAAAACATGTAATAGGAAACACAATTTTTATGAAGGTGTGAATTTAGAAAGTCTCAAGAGTTTTCTAAATATAGCCTAATGGAGATGAAGAATAATTTTGATTAAATTCTGTTATCTTTCACAGGAATAACACACCTTAATAATAAGAGTTTTCCTTTTAATCAGCTAATGTTTACTGTATAAACTAATATTGGGCAAGTAAAAAACATAAGAATTATAGTGCCTTTCTTCATGGAAAACTGGATACAACAGTTCAGTGTGTATTGAAGAACACATGACTATGATAGATAGATCATTACCCGACAACTAAATTGCTCTTTTAATAACTGGTTACTTAATTTCATACATAAAGCTGTTTTTAATTGAACTCCTTGTTGATTTCAAGACTCTTCACTTTATAAAGTTTTCTTTACATAATGCTATGGAAGTGGTAGTATAATGTGGGAAATATCTTTGCAGTTTGGTGAAACTTCAAATCTTTACTTATTCCACAAGATAAAATCCCATCTTTTTGAAGATGAGAGAGAAGATATAGGATTAGAATGCTCCAGCAGGGAACCTGAACTGCAAGAGAACCAGAATCCTGATGTGGGTTTTTTAAGGGAACTTCAATTTTCGTGGCTGTTATAACCACAAGGCTATTCTCTTTCTCCTCTCTCTCTCTTATTTTGATCAGAAATTCTGTCCTGAAGCAAAGAAACCTTTCTCAATGAAAGTTTCAGCTGAACTAGTACACTTCTGTGAAAAGTTGCAATTTCAATACATTGGCATTTTTGGCAGAGTTGACTAGCTCTACCTATGATTACATATATATAAAATCAAGTATCCCCTGCAGTAAGTAGCTGAGTAATCACACAGTGGTTAGCTAAGACCTTATTTTATTATATTTTGATGTATTACTTTGTAATAAATTGGAACTTATAAGTGATGTATTGCTTAATAAAACTCAAACCTGAAATTCAAGACATTTGTAGGAAACAGGCTGTGGGTCAAGTTAAAGCTTAAGTTCAGTTAAATTTTTTCTACACTGCATCTACCTTATTTTCACACAGAAAGTTACTCCCCTTGACTGAGTTGGTGAGTTAAAGAAAAAAAATTCTGTGACAAAGGCAGCTACCAACACTGTGATGGCAGTGTTAGTTTGTTCCTTGTCCATTCACACTCTGTATACAGTGGTCCTTTGATGTTCAGTTTTAAAATCAGATAGCACATTTCCTGGGAGAATTTTTATGCTCGTCAATGATAAAGTTGACCGTAACAACTGAAGGTGCCTAGTAATTTGTTTATAGACAAGCTTATGAAGGTATTATAATGCTTAACTGTGAAAGCTAAATCTCAGCTAGTGTGATATGTAAAATTCAAGATAAAGTGGTTAATATGACACTAAGAAAATACTTTGATGGAATCAAAGGGAAGTGTTTCACTTCATTTGGGTACATACTTCTGTTGAAATGATGATGGCAGAATCAAACTCTATCTTGTTCATTAATACTGTTATTTGCAATACACCCTTTGCAATAAACCCTTTAATCCTGGAAAATAGCTTTTTAAATTTTTTTGATGGGGGATGATATGAAAACGAAGCAGATGCTGCTTTTTCTCTGCATGTTGTACATATCCTAGTTCAGACAATGCTCAGGCCAGTACTGCAGGAGGCTTTTTGAAAAATAGCTGCTCAGAGAGTCAATCTGGATGCAGCCTTATGCCAAAAAGATATTTAATGCACTTTTTCTTAAAAAATCCTTCTCTTTGTCTTTTATTTTCCCTATAAAATATCAGTCTTGCACGAGCAAATAACATTGGGAAATCCCATACCAATACCATCTGCTTAAATATATACTGCATATTACTTAAAAAGGTACATGCAAATGGAGGCAACTTTTTGAAAGAAAGTGCTTTCCCTCTCTCTACATATTTCTTTCCCCATTACTGTGATTCCAGTGCAAGGACTGGACTTGCAAAAGAGCTGCATCTTCATATGAATGAAATATTTTAGTTCAACATTAAGGAGAACAGAGATCATAGTGAAAATAAGTGAACACTTAAGTGGATTTACATTTCAATGTTCATAGGTCCTAAAAGACATCCCTAGTGCAATGACCTCTGCCTAATAATTGTATAGCTATGCACTTTACTTAAGATTAAGTGCATCATAATAAATAGGAGCATATACTGCAACCACAAGCATAATAAGCATCAGCAGCAAAATACATTTCTCACAGCCTTCCCTAAAGTGCCATTCACCTTTTTACCTCAGACCCAAAAACAGCACTTGCCCATCTCTACTAATCTTCCCAAACACAGAAGCTGTCAACTGAGAGCTCTGGCTGCAAACTCTGCTGAAAGTTTCCTAGTGCCCCATTTGCAATGGGTGATAGCCCTCCACAGGTTTCCAAGGGAAATGTGATCATTTCTTGCCCATCCTTGTGTTCTCAGCATCATCCAATTAATAGTGGACCCCAACAAGCAAGGGTATCCAGCAGTGAATATTATTGTGAACCCAGCTGAGCACCTGCTGGTAAGGTTTCCCTGCTTCCCTCTGCATTCTAAATACTCTCATTGTTTATTCATAGAGCCAAAGATTAAAGCCAGGGAAGACCACTGTGATCATCTAACCTCTAATCAGAAACTTTTCCAATTTTTTAACCTTCTCCCTCTCTTGCCAACATGAAGTGTGGATGCAGAATGCAGTCCACAGTGACCCATTTAGATTTCCACCATACTACAGTCTTTCTGGGTTTGCTCAGATAACCGGGTTTCTTGCTCAGTAGTATCTGCAGCAAATTTTTCAGGACTAGTGTCTGCTATCCAATCCAGTTTTGAGCTACCTCAGCTCCATCACAGATGTGCCAATGTAACAGCTGCTTAAGAAACACACAGATCCTGGTACCAGAATTCAGAAACAACCAGCTCCACTGGCATTTGTGTAGATTGTCCAGGCTTGCATCTGAAAGCATACAAAAACTGGCATTGAGTTTTTCAGACAGCTTTAGTCCCCTCTCTCCACCTTTTCTCTTTTGGCTGTGGCTTTTGGTTTGGTTTTGGTTTGTTTGTTTTTTTTTTTTTATTTTGGTTTGATTTGTTGTTGTTGGGGTTTTGTTTGTTTGTGGGGGGGATTTTTTTTTGATTGGGGTTTTTTTCATCTGTTTTTGACTGGCTTTTGGTTTTGTGGGCTTTGGGGGGGTTGTGGGCTTTTTGGGGGATTGTTTTTTGTTTGATTTTTTTTTAAATTATTTTGATTTTGGCAATAGAACAATGCCACTGTCAGTGTCCAAAGTGAAATGTATTTCAGATGAGTCTGGGTTTTTCTAGTGGTAAGTACCCAGATTAGCTCAAGATATAAAGCTTGAGGAGGAAAACAGTGAAGAATAAGTAAATGGGTTCAAAGCAAGAAGTCTGCAGATCCCAGGCTGGCAAATCATTGTTCTTAGCTTGGCTAATTAGTGCTGAAACAATGTGCTTGTAACACACATCTGGTACCTTGATGAGAACTGGTTTGTATCTGGATGATTCTGAAATGGGACAGAGTGGAAATGTGACTTGGCAGCCCCTTGTGTAGATATATCTTGAACTGCTATAGTGTATGCTTAATTCTGGCAGGTCAAAGCCTATCTTGAATGATTCAGTATGTCTGTGCAGATAGATAGGTGTTACTGTCCTGAAGAAAAGACACAGACTATCCTTCATACCTGATCTTTAATTGTGGGTTAAGACTGAAGGATAAAGAAATCTTAACTGTTCATAGCGTACTATCAAATAAGTTCAGGAGTCATTCATGAAAATGGGTCTTTACAGACACAAACCACAGGAAGTCCATACTAGAACAGATATATACCCTGCAGCCCTTGGAAGAGCCCATGCTGGAGCAGTTGGATGTGCCCTAAAAGAACCCTCAGCCCATGGAGAGCCCGCACTGGAGCAGGCTCTGGGCAGGAACTGCAGGCCATGGAGAGGAGCCCACACAGCAGCAGATTTTTTGGCAGGATCTGCAGCCCATGGCGGACCTACACTGGAGCAGTTCTTGGAGAACTACAGCCCATGGGAAGGATTCATATTGGAGGAGTTCATGAAGAGCTGCTTCCCATGGGAAGGACCCCACACTGGAGCAGGAAAAGAGCACAAGGGAAAAGGATCTGCAGATGTAAGTGTTATGAACTGACCACAACTCCCACTCCCCATTTGTCCTTGGTGGAGGAGGCAGAAGAGTTACGAGTAAAGTTCAGCCTGTTGAGAAAGGGAGTGATTGAGTGGTTTAATGCATATCTGAATGCCAGCCAAGGTCAACACACCGCAATCACAGAATGGGTCAGCTTGGAAGGGACCACAGTGGGTCATCTGGTTCAACTTCCCTGCTCAGGCAGAGTCATCCTAAAGCACATGGCACAGGGTCGCATGCAAATGGTTCTTGACTATCTCCAGAGAGGAGAATCCATGATGTCGCTGGGCAATCTGTGTCAATGCAATCAATCGAAAACATGTTTTGCATGTAAAGAGAGCTACATGAGCAAAGTCATGTTTGGTATCAAAATGGCAAAGCAATCTTCCTTTACCAAAGCATACCAAATAAGTAGTGTGCTGCTCTCTTCAAGGGTATGGATCCAGGTGGTATAGCTTCAGGGATGTAACTCTGACTGATTCAGCAGTGCTACAGAATTCAGGGCTTAGCAGGTCACATGTTTACTAAACTCATGGCTCTCACTGGCTCTGAATATCCTGGCAGAATTTTGCATAGTGATCAGTGTATATAACTGGGAGTCAGGTCACCTGGGGCCTTTATGTCTAGCTAGGGCATTGGCTTTGTGATTGAGGTGGCCTTTAGTGAGACATCTCAGGTTGTTCTGCCTCTGCTGCAAAATATAAAAAAAATCAGTGGAGATATGAAACTTAATTAATTCATATTTGTAAAGCATTTGCTGCTCTGTAGAATACAGGTATTCTACCTTGGAATAACTCTTATCCTTCCCTTATATTAGAAGTGCCTTATTCTTGCCTTTATAATAAAAAAGGAGATACAGCCAAATACTACAGCAAGTGATAGTGAAAAATAACTTGGTCTTGCCCAATGCTGTATTGCAATTTATATGCAAGTACTAAACCAATGAGAAAGCTTAAGAAGATGCTCCTTCTTTTCTCCCTCTCTTGATTTTAAAAATATTTTAAAAATTGTAATATAAAGGGATTCTATTCCAAGTCTTATCACAGAATTAAGCACACTAATGCTAATTGAAGCATATTAGCAATCTATAAGGCTTCAAATATGGGGTATCCCTATATCAACTGCTCATAGAATATTGAAGCAGAATTTTCATGTCAGCAATTATCTAATAAGACATGGTTTTTTCTTTTCCACTGTATCCCAGTATATGGATATTCATTTGGTGCCTTGGTGTTTTCACCAAGGCTACGTATTATGCTTTCAAATATTGTTCAAAATGAGGTCTGACCGGGAAGCAGGTAAACATTTTAACAACATCTTATTTTGAGGCCAAGAGATCTTTAAATCTTTCCTCACACACAACTGTTTTTTTTTGCTTTTTATGAGCAGGTATTTGAGGTGTAGTACTAAGTTGTTACCCTTCTGCCACCCGAGAGTCAGAGGCTGAATCCATCTGAGTCTAGGAGTTGCTTCTTTCCTTCCGTAAGTCCTGAAGAATGATTTGTCAGCAAAAATGTTTTCCCCTGCCATCATTTATTCTAGTTACAGTGCTATTTCTTTTGTCCTTACAGATCTTACCTTGGTTGATGTGTAGTGAATCTTTTTGTCATCAGCAGATGGGTGGCAAATAGATGGAGAAAGATAGCTGCCATGGTCAGTATTTGCAGAATTAAGCAGATGAGTATCAACTGCCTTTGATTAGCCACAAAGAGAACTTAAAAGGGATAAATCAAGTGATTTATTTCCTACCTCTTCGTTCTTTTTTCCTGGAACAATAAATAGGAAGAATAGTGTATCAGCACTTGAATTATTTTGTAAATCAGATCCAGCAAAAAGCCTATTCTTACATACTTGTGAATAACCCGTGTGCAATGTACTGTGGCATTACTGTGAAGAACTCAAGCGGGAGAATGTAGGACCTTGGACAAATGTTAGGAACTTCTTTTATATAAGATGGAAATGCATGTGGTTTAGTTAAAAATTTTGTAGCGAAATATGCAGGTGTGTGTTCATCCATTAGGCAAAACCCTCTGAGTGCCAAGCAGCATCAATCTTTAATTTTAAGGAGAATCAGTCCTTAATTTTAAACTGTCATTATAACATGAGTAAAATAAGTTAGTAAAAGTCAGTTTAAATACAAGACTTTGGTAAATATACTGCATTTTCTGTGCTTTTCTAGTCTGGGTTTCTTGTGGTACATTTATATTCATTTGACTATCACATTGTTAATGAGCTTTTTTCTATAAATTGATCCTGGTTGCTACTGTAAAATATAGCTTAAATGAAGTGTGGCTTTGAGACCAGGCAGATTATTAGAATATTGGAGTATATACATTGAATCATATTAATATCTTTCCTGCTAATATTTGAAGACTAAATACCTTTTGTCTGAAAGATGACCTTTAATGAACAAACTTATGGTCCAAGATGTCATCTTACAAAGCTCCCTCTGGATTTTATTTTTCATTGGCTTGCATCTTTTAGTCATTTACACATCTGCAAAATGGATTTAAAAGCACCTCACTTAACCTAATAGCCTTTGACACTTGTTTTACTTATATACAGACAAGTGCGTAAGGTACAAAACACAGGAAAATTGTATCCTTTGTCTTCTCTGTGAAACATAAATGTGAGATGGTGGAGGATATTAGTATATTCTGGGGGTAACCAGCAAGCTCAATTCTTGTTGGGAAAGTTTCTAAAAACGAAACAGGCTCCTTGTATAATTGTAAAAAAAATGTATCTGCCTAAGTGTTTACATACTCAAAAGAAACACACATATAGTGCTGTAGATTCTTGCAAAAACATCCATGTGCCTGACTAGGGGGTCACAACGATGATTTTACCCTAGGTCGTAAGCTTTTCCTATTGATTGTCACTCCAATGCAAAACCTGTAAATTAATTATTTTATTGCACACCAGTGAACAGAAAATCAGTGTCTGTTATTAATATTCATGTTGATGAGAGAAGATTCTTTATTATATTTGAATGCATACATGTACACACAGAGAAATTCTTATTTTTTACTATCCAAGTCACAGTAAGCTACTCAGCTACTAAGTACCATATAAGTTGCTTGAGATATTGTGACCAGATGGTTCACGGGGCTAGTAATGGATTATAGTGCTTTCTGGCTCCAGATTGCCAGTTCAAATCTGGGTCAGGTTGACACTGTCTGAAAGTTATTACTGTTTGGTGGTTTATGTGAAATAAGTTGGAGACCTCAATATAGTTCCTAAAGGCTGGGTTAATATAACACAAATGTCACCAGATGTTGGTTTCAGGGCTCTGGCGGAAGCACACTGAAGTCAGTGGAAAAACTTCCATTGATTTCAGTGGGTATTGAATTAGGTCTTAATTACTGAGAATGACTCCTTTGTGCTCTCGAAAATGGTTATTTACAAGGGGGTGAAGGACACCCATATGAACTGCTCATGGGAGATGTGTACTGCTGCCAGCTAGGATAAAGCAGAAGGAGATGCTTGTCTGTCCTTGTACTTCGTGGTGTATACAGATATCAGGATGGGGCAATTCTTGACTAAAACACACTAATCTTGCATTTAGGTAAGAGTGGGCTTATTCTGACAGAAAGTGGTAGAGAGCCAAAACCTCTCAGAGTGCTACAGAGTTAAAACCTCTATGAAAGTTCACAGTATCAATCTCTTGTTAGGCTCAGTACTGGTCAGCCGGTCAGATAAAGGGTTACTAAATTTTTTTTTGCAGATCACCTGCTCTAACCTAAGGATATTGTTGGTTCTGTTTGAACTGCAGAACTCCTTTGAACTCTGCAGATGATGACCTGGCTTCTGTCTAAGGTACATTTTGTCACTATCCAGGCTCCATTAGTGCAGCAATGAATGAGAAGTAACTTGATCTTTGGGGATAAGTGCCATCATAGAGAAGAAGTATTAGATATTAAAGACTCTTTAGTTTAACTGACTGGAAATTTAAACCAGACAGGTTAAAGTGGGAAATGAGGCACAGTATTATCACAGTAGTTGATTAGCCAGTGGATCAAACCAGTAGGAAAAATGGAGGAATTGCCATCTCTATCTGCACATCAAGTTCAGATACATGCCCAGAAGACATGCATTAATCAGACATGCCACTGGCCTATGTCCAATAACACTGTTTGCCTTGTGATAGTTATGTAGTATTATTGCCAAACAAGCCAAAAATAGAGATAAAACTGACCTGCTAGTCTAGTGAACTACATGTATTTACTCTTGCCTTGTGTTCTTTTGTGAACTTGGTTTCTAGTCAGACTCCAGAAGCACTCAAGTACAACTGTAATTACATACTTTCTGTAGAACTTACATTAAACTAATTCCAATTTCAAAATCAGCTCTTGGCTGTACAGCTGAGAACAAAATGTCTAACTCATTTCATATCCTTCTGTGATAAGGTCCCCTGTCTAGTGAATGAAGGGAAGCCATTGGATGTAGTTTTTCTAGATTTTGTTAAGGATTTTTGTACTGCCCCTCACAGAATACTTCTGCACAAGTTGTCCAGCTGTAAAATAGGCAGGTATATGGTGCACTGGGTGAAGAACTCGCTAAAGGATAGGGCTTAAAGGATTGTACATCTGGCTGGTGACTAGCAGTGTTCCTCAGGGTTCAATTCTAGAGCCAGTTCTGTTCAACACTTTTATTGATGATCTCAGCTGAATGCAGCATTAGCAAGTTTGCTTACGATACCAAACTGGTAGGTGCTGTTGACTCTCTCAAGGAATGAGAGCCCTTTTACAGGGATCTAAAGAGATCCGAACATTGGGGAATCATTAATGGCATGAAATTTAACAAGAGGAAATGCCAGATTCAGATTGTACGTGAAGCTAGGGATATATATAGGAAGCTAGTGACAAGGCTAGGGAAGCCAAGGCCCATATAGAATTGACTGACAAATTTGGTAACCTTCTATGATGCAGTTACAACATTGGTGGATAGGGGCAGAGCAACTGACATCATCTATCTGGCCTTATGCAAAATGTCCCGTATGACATCCTTGTTTCTAAATTGGAGAGAGATGGGTTTGATGGATGGACCACTTGGTGGATAAAGAACTGGCTGGACAGGTGCATGCAAAGAGTTGTGGTCAATGGCTCGTTGTCCACATGGAGACCAGTGACAAGTGGTGTCCCTCAGGGGTCAGTGCTGGGGATGATATTGTCCAGCATCTTTGTTGTGACCTGGACAGTGGGATTGAGTGCACCCTCATGTTGTGGTTTAGGAGCGGCATTCCCCAAATTAGCATTTCCTCTGAAACCCCCCAGACCACATGATGCTCACTTACGTCCTCACCCCCTCCCCTTGTGGTGGGATGGAGGGAATTGGAGGCACAAAAGGTAAAGATCACTGGTTGAGATAAGAACAATTTACTAAGAAGCAACAATGAAGTAACAAAATGAACAGTAACAACTGTATTAATAACAGACTGTACAAGACAGCGGAACGACTCACCCACGATCACCTATCACAAGGCACCCAGTGCTGCCCATCCACACATGCTGTACACTGACCGAACTGGAGCTGCAACAAGGGTATGTACCACCCACTCTATCCCCTCCCCATGATATGAGGTGGTATAGAATAACCCTAGGGTACAGGCAAACAGAAGAGGTGACTGACCCACTGTATTCAGTGTTGGTGCAGCCTCACCTTGAGTGCTGTATGCCATTCTGAACCTCACCATTTATGAAGGATGTGAAGGTCCTTGAAGGAGTCCAGAGGTGGACAATCAAGATGGTGAAAGGGCTGGAAAGCATGTCCTGCAGGGAATTGCTGAGATCCTTGGGTTTGTCTAGTTTGGAGAGAAGGTGATTGAGGTGCAAGGAAGTGAAGTGGAGACGGAGGTGCTGATCTCTTCTCCCTGATATCCAGTGACAGGACATGTGGGAATAGTTCAAAGATGTATCAGGGGAGGTTCAGACTTGACATTAGGAAACATTTCTTTACAGCAAGGGTGATCAAACACTGGAACAGGCTTACCAGAGAGGAGCCTATCAGTATTTAAAAGGTATTTGGACCATGCCCTCAATAACATGCTTTGGAGGTGCTGATCTCTTCTCCCTGATATCCAGTGACAGGACATGTGGGAATAGTTCAAAGATGTATCAGGGGAGGTTCAGACTTGACATTAGGAAACATTTCTTTACAGCAAGGGTGATCAAACACTGGAACAGGCTTACCAGAGAGGAGCCTATCAGTATTTAAAAGGTATTTGGACCATGCCCTCAATAACATGCTTTTGCTGTTAGCCCTAATCAGCCCTGAAGTGGCATCACAGTTGGACTAGGTGATTGCTGTGGGTCCTCTCCAACTGGAACTATCCTATCCTATCCTATCCTGTCCTGTCCTATCCTGTCCTAATCAATGAATAATTTGTTTTGAAAAATGCCTTTTGTTTCTTCTTTATCAAAACTTGTATGGCTTTATGTTTAGTTAGATGCTGTTGACTTGGAGATTTTGCATTCTAGGTAGATATTCTGAATAAATTTTCAGGTTTGCTGTTGAATTGCTTTACTTTGTCATTTTTTAACCTGTCTAGTATTTAACTTAGAGGAAAACAACAAACTTGGCCAGTTTACCATTGATACATGGTAATAATTGGTATTTTAAGGATGCTTTCCTCCAGTAGTAGAACAAACAAACCAGATTTTAGGAGAGAAGAGGCAAATACATTTACAAAGTAGAAGAGGCAGTATAGGTGTTCAATGTAGTCTTGAGGTCAAGAGCAAAGTAAACCACAAACACAGTTTATATGAAGGGAAAAAGCCAAAGAAAATAAATCAATGAAAATTTAGGTTTTTACAATGAAGTGCTTTAAATGCAAAACTCACTGTTATATTGTGTCATATGTGAGAAAGTTCCAATTTCAACACCTAACATTCGGATGAAGGATGATGTCTGATTACCAGAAGACATCAGAGTTCAAGTGTACACTTGAGCTGTGATAAGAACTTGGATATGGTTTAAAACCTGCTTGATTTTAAATTTTGTTTGCATTTATTTAGCAATGGATAATTGCTGACAGTGTTTAATGATAAACATAGAATCATAGAATCTTCAAGGTCACCTAGTTCCAATGCCCCTGCTGTGGGCAGAGACATCTTTCACTAGACCAGCTTGCTCAGACCCCCATCCAACCTGGCCTTAAGCAATTCCAGGGATGGGATATCCGCAGGTTCTCTGGGGATAAGATTGTTATTGTTTTTCTATTAAACATAACTAGGTTTTAATGAAGATAATTTAGATCACTACAGCTGCCTTTGCAGCTTAGTTCCAATGCCCCTGCTGTGGGCAGAGACATCTTTCACTAGACCAGCTTGCTCAGACCCCCATCCAACCTGGCCTTAAGCAATTCCAGGGATGGGATATCCGCAGGTTCTCTGGGGATAAGATTGTTATTGTTTTTCTATTAAACATAACTAGGTTTTAATGAAGATAATTTAGATCACTACAGCTGCCTTTGCAGCTTACATAGTAAATTTAGATCACTACAGCTGCCTTTGCATGTGTATGGACATAGTATTGCCCATCAAAAAGTTCAGCATGGCTGAAACATGCATAAAAGGAATCTGTAAGAGTTGTTTAGATTTACACATGAGCTTATGGAAGTCTGTTGTTCATATTGCGAAAATGCTTCAGTGTCCTGTATTTAACTTCAGATGTAAGTGTATTATGTTTGTGTGTATATATATAAAATATGCAATATGAAATGCCATTTTCTTTGGAAAGCAATTAGCTTCCTATTTAGCCATACAATTTAGAATAGATTTACATAAGAATATAATTTAAATGTGATATCATTTTATGAAATGTCACAGAAAAAAAACTTCCCCTTTGCATTAATTATCTTTTCTGTGCTACTTTCTGCCCTCCTTCAACTGACTCAGTAACTTTGAAGCTTTTTTAATTGGTAGTTGTGATGAGTGACAACTCAGAATCTGTATTGAATGATCACAAATCCTGGGTACTGCACTCAAATATATACCTTTTTCCATATTCCTTTATCATTTGTGTTTACATGGTCAACAGTAACCAAGGTCTAATTGCTTAGTCAGTGATGCTAAAATTCTTGGTGATGTCATGAATTAATACTTTGTTTTTCAGAATATGCCTGACTTAAAAATGAGCTAGCAAAGAGACTCCATAATGTGCTTTTGAGGTCAATCAATGTACTGACCAGGAATGATTGCCAATAGAAAGCTACAGAACATAGTATTTTTGGTCAGAAAAGCACTATGGCTTGGTGCTAAGGAGAATGTTATGTTACAGTAGAAGTTTTTTGTTTACAACATGAAAAATACAGGATAGCTAAAAAATTACAGGCATATTTGTGGGAATATTTTTTTTCAAGATTGCTTTTCTTTACTGAGGTTTGCCCCTAATTATTGAATCACTTTATCTGGCTATGTGTCTTCTCGACCTACCTGCCTGTCCATTTATTTTGCCTGATTTTTTTCCGTAGCTTTTTGTAGGATTGGACTTAATAGGAACTATGGTTAATGCCATGCTGAACAAGCACATATGTGGATAATTTAGAACAAGAAGGTTATGTGAATCAAAGACATCTTGGATGTATATTTTAGCTATGTTCCTGTATATTCATGCAGAGAATGAAAATCTGATCACATGAAATCTTCCATCAAAGTCAAAGTGAAACTTCTTTGAGCATCACGTAAGCAAGTAAAATGAGAAGACAACCTGAGACAGTAGCAATATCAGTACTTTGAATAATAATGAAGTAAAACCTTGCTCTCCATTTAGTGTCATAGCTATCTGTCTTCTTTATGCAAAGTGTGTACAGAGCTAAAGAAAAGCAGCTCAGAATTCCTTTTTTTAAGTCATGAAAGGACAAATAGAAAGCTAGTACCTCATGGATATCTCCATGAACACATTACAACTTCTGGAAACATTGTTTTGTCATTTTTATTATCTGTCTGGGCTCTCTGAATCAGTTTTAGACACCAGCCTATATTAGAAGTGAATTATATTTCAGGTGTTTCATTAAGGCTCTGTTTCATAATTTTGTGTGAAAAATTGCCTGTACATGGATGTTCAAATTCCCTATCAATTCAGAAGTATTCAAAATTTCATGTATTCTAAATTTGGGTAAAGAAAAATTGCTGCCAGAAAATCTTGTTTGGTAGAATAGTCCCTCATCTAATATATACATACCCAGTAAATGATGAATCCCTGAAAAACAAGGCCCGTCAGTGAATAAAGAAAGATGCTTCTGGTTTTGGTTCCTGTTTGAGGGAGATAAGAATTAAAAGAGAAATTGTCACTTGGAGAGTGAAAACAGAAATTTGTAAACAGACATGTCAGCTTAACATTGCTGCTACTTAAATGGTTAAGTTACACGATATACCTACACAAAAATTTGCAGGTAAACAAACATTGACTCTTTCTGCCAGTCCTAGAAGTCATTTGAAAGCTATGTAAGTGCAGATAGCAAGATGATGAGTTAATCAGCCCCGACTGCATTTATGCTCTTCCTGGTTGTTAGAATATGGACAGTACCATAGAGTGGCATGCATACTCAAGTGCTCTCAAGTTCCACCTTGAGAAGATGCATTTTGGCCACAGTCTTATATTTATGTGCCTAATTGCCCATGTAATTGCTTAAGTTGGTTTTGAAGATCCAGCTTCTGGTTTTGATGGTGAAAGACTCTTGGGTGAACTGACTGTCTAAGATCTTGAACTGAATAAACTGGAATTTATTATGTGCAGCTATCAGAAATTTGCTAGTTCCTTCTGAAAGTACAACATTCATTACTTTGCACTTTGTGAAGCAATATTCCATGGGCAGGTGGTAAGTAACATCCTCATAGGAATCAAGGCTTATATGTGGGTTGAAGACAGGGGAAGCTTCTAGATATATCCTTTTGTATCTGTTTTTATTGACATGTCAGAGGAAGAGGCATAAACAGATGTGTAGGAGGCAGCCTGGTGATGACTATGAGAAAGGCTAATAGAAAGTATCCTGAGGCTTCCTCTTTGAAAGCTCCTGGTTTTTAGAAGACTTCTAGCATGTTGAAAGGATCAGAGATTGTGCTTAAACTGTAGTTATGTCATGACTTTTTAATAAAATGCAATTATTATTTTAATTCATATTTACTTGTGCACTCCCTCCTCCTGTTAACACATCAAACATACTCACTGAATAACTCTGTATCACCTCTGGGATAAAGAAATCTTCTCTTGTAAACAAGCAGGTTCTGAACCAAGCATATATGAAATTAATTAGGCTGAGATGTCTTAAATGTTTACCAGTTCAAGTAGTATTTTATGAATATTTACTCCGGACAAATTGGCTTAGGACAGATCTAGAATTACTTTGTCCTTGAATATTTGCCTGTATTGCTAGGTGTTGACTTGAACAAAACTAGTAGGATCACAGAATCACAAAATGGGTAAAGTTGGAAGGGACCACAGTGGATGACCTGATCCAACCTCCCTGCTCAAGTGGGATCATCCTAGAGCACATGGCACAGGGTTACATCTGGATGGTTCTTGAATATCTCCAGTAAGGGAAACTCCACAATGTCTCTGGGCAATTTGTTCCAGTGAATGATTACCTGCTCAGTAAATAAGTTCTTCCTCATATTCAGGCGAAACTTCCTGTGTATCCATTTCCGCCCATTGTCTCTTGTCCTACCACTTGGCACCACGGCGAAGAGCCTGGCTCCATCCTCTTGACACCTTCCCTTCAGATACTTGTGTACATTGATGAGGTCCCCTCTCATTTGTCTCTTCTTGAGGCTGAATAGGCCCATCTCTCTTGGCCTTTCCTCCTAAGAGAGATGTTCCAGTCCCATAATCATCTTTGTAGCTCTCTTCTGGACCTGATGCAGAAGCTCCATGTATCTCTCGTACTGAGTAGCCCAGAACTGGACACTCCAGACACTTCAGGCCTTGCTAGGACTGCAAGGCAGGATCCATTCCCTCAGCCTGCTGGCAATGTTCTTCCTAGAACCCCTGGGTCATTTCACGCAAATATTTACTTCTTAGTAACTCAGTTGTACCTCTGTAAAACTAGGATAGCAATATCAATCTGAATCATGCAGGGTTGCAGAAAGTCTCAGAGATGCCGCAGTCTTAGAATACCAGGAGGGAAAACATGAACAGTCTTAGAAACGTCCATAAAAGGCAGAGTGATTACAGTTACTGTATGTGAGCTCCACAATACCTAACTTTAGCAACCTTCTTTAGGTACCCAGGTTAGATGCTGGAACTCCTATATGCTCTACCCAGATGATGAGCAGAAAGATTCCTCCAATGGTGTTAGGGTTTGGTAGGAGCTCCTCTGTTGCTTTAAGGAATTTTCCCCCATACATGTTATCAGATGGTCGGATACTTAAGAGAGACAAAGGACCCTGGTCACTGGGGTGGGACACCTTTTCTTTTGCAAAAGACCTCAGCGAATGGGGGAACTTCCTTTTTGGGCCCAGTGCTCAGGGAGGTAGGGAGCTGCGGTTGGGAGC
>NW_008677737.1:232593-234327 GCF_000695815.1 Acanthisitta chloris | reverse complement strand
CCACAGAACAGGTGGGAATTTAGTGAAATATTTAGTTTGGTTACTTCAATATTTTTTTCCTATCTGGACTGATCAGGTGTTGATTTTCCACAGTTAGTGATGAACTGATGCATAAAAGTCACATATAATATAGTTCATAATATTTTACACAAAGTAAAAGAGAAAATAAATTTTTTTGTTGATTTAAAACTTGATATCTAGTAAAAGGGAGCTACATGTATCTGATATTTAAAAGTGATAAGAGAAAAGTTACAGAGCCTGAAATCAGGGAACCATATTTAAGATAAACACCTTTATTTTTTCCTACTCTCTATGGCCTCTGAAAACCAGGAGAGCACAGTTTCACTTGTGGGTGAAACTGAAAACATCCTAGGAAGCTGAACATGAAAAGAGCACACACAGTGGACTCACTGAAACCTGAGTTATCAGCATATAGTTATTATAAGTGTGTCATCTGTGTGTGTGATAAAGGTCCGTAACGTTTTGCCGAAGTGCCTATAATGCACCTGTTAGAAATTTTCTGTTTATAGTGCCAATTCTTCACATGGTGTTTAGGTTTTTAAAGATAATATGGATGAAATCAGTGCTCCATGTTGAAACATTCCCACTAACACCTAGTGCAAACTGCTAGGCCTGGTCTCTATACACAAGTTGTGAGGGTTTTTTTAGGAGCAATATGGGTTTTTAAAATATTACCATTTTCTTTTAGTTCTAAAATCCATCTCCTTATTAATCTTTGCTAATAATGAAGTTCAGAATTTTTCTTGGTCATGTTTTATTTCTGAAACTTTCATAACAATATAGCACACAGACTTGGCTGATGCACAGAATCAGAAATCTTCTACAGTTCTTCATGCTGTAACATCAGTGTGTTAGGTGTTTGACTGCTGCAGGGGAATCTCTAATCTTACTAAGAGCCTGTATGCTCTAGAGGCTACCCACCAGTGACAATTTTGTTTTATGTACTCTAGGAATTGGGGCAAAAATTGAACTTGCTGTATTTTGCTTACAAAGAAATTCTTTACTCTCTGGAATTCACTGTGTAGAATTGGTCCTGATGGTAAGCACCTATGCCTTTTAAAAGAATAATGGAAACATAATAATGAAAAAGTCATTCTTTTCAAGAAACCAAACTAACAATAAACCCCCCACAAACAGAGGCTGAAAAGGAATTTTGTAATTGAAGACAAAATCATTCATCAGTATTGAGTGGGGAAGGGAAAAGTTCAGAGTCATCCTGTGTCTTGGGATCTTGAACTCATGTCTTACTCTCTTAAGAGGGTCTCAATACCTTGACTGTAAATTCTTCTGGATCATGATAATTTACTAATAATATCTTTAAATTCTGTGGTCCAGAGAAGAGCTCTTGTCTCTCAAAGTGCTCCTTATTTCAGTCACTACCCTGTTCCATGAACATTGTTACAGGTCACAAAGGTGAGATGTTTCCCAAGACTAGGGATCCCAAAGGCAGTTTCCAGGACCTTTTTGCCCTAAACCCCCTCTATAATGATCTCTCAAAAGGACTTGTTGTAATTTTTATTATTTTATCATTTATGTGGGTGACAGGTCTTAGAAAACTTAGATTGTGCACACTATCTAGCCTGACAGGTGGAAGTGGATGTAAAACACTAGGACTCACCACCTTAGTGGATGAGTTCTTTCTTTAACTGGAGGAAGGAAAATGCAGATCAATCTCCAGAACTCTGATTTTTGAAGAGATTTAGCTATTGATTG
>NW_008677737.1:231150-232581 GCF_000695815.1 Acanthisitta chloris | reverse complement strand
GGGGGGGGGGGGGTACTGGAGTGCTGTGCTTATTTCTCCTTCCTCTATCCTTTTCATTTTGAAGGAGGGTGACAGTTGGCACTGTAGGTTTGCAAAAATTGATCTGATGGTGTTGCCAAGACCATGTGCTCTAGACTGAGTCCCTCCATCTGCCTTCCCTGTTGATTGACTCCAGAATGGTGCAAGCTTGAACCAGACGCTGAGCCACTCAATCTTGTCAAAATTGGGGTTATCTGTATGATCAAATGCAAGCCTTAGGTGTCTAGTGACCTTTGATGTGAAAAGTAGATGTACCTCTAAAGTTGGTGACAGTGAGGAAGGTAGACTGGGGATCTCAGTTCTGGGCTTGTAAATCCCACTTTAATCCTACTTCTAAATATAGAATCCTTTTGTGGATTTGGGCTTAAGTGATGTCTAGCAGGAAGGGCAGTTAAACACTGAAATGGACTTTATATAAAAAGACTGTGTAATTTCAATTATCAGATGTTTCTTAGCTTATGTCTGTCATGGTCTGTCATGACTGGTTCACACACAGAAGACTGTCTTGGAGCAGGGGGTGAACGAGATAGCATCTTGAGGTCACTTCCAGCCCTGCTTTCTGTAATCTATGCTTAGACTAAAGCATTAGTCGTTCATCTGTGCTGGCCTTGCAAGGTGATGGTGGTTGGTTTGTTTTTATGGAATGCAGGTTGAAAGTAAAGAAAATCTGCCGAGCATTATTGTTCAGTCTCTCAAATTTCAAAGTCATAAAGTAACCATGCAAAGCTGTCATAAAATTGATCTGAAGACTCTGTTTCATTGTTTACTTGAGGAAACATGTTCCATCCTGATTTATATGCTATGAAGTTACATTTAGGTATATCCCATGCTCTGGAGCAAAGCCCCTGAGACCAATTAAGGCCTCTGGATTAATGCAGATACAATTGAGAGTGAAATTTGGCTGATTGACTTCTCTGGGACTACATAAATATGAATCAGGACAAGTTTTGTTCATACAAGTATAGTTGAATCCAGTATTTAAATGCATATGTAGCTGAATACAAAAATTCTGTATGAGAGTACTAGATAGAAGTTACTACTGTAGAATGAACAAAACCTACCCTAACTACTCATTATCAGGAGAAAAATCTTAGCAAGTTTGCTTGTTCTTCTTCCTGCAATATATAGCCTTGACTAAATATGATGCCGTTGATTTCAATTGTGGCCCTTCCAACATGCTTCCTTGCAACTCTATGAAAGGCAAACTTTTATTTAATAAACAGTAAATTAGTTTACTTTATTACCAACCAAATCAGAGTAAGAAAATGAGAAATAAACCCAAATCTTACAAACACCTTCCCCCCCCTTCTTTCTAGGCTTAACTTCATTCCCTATTTTCTCTACCTCCTCCATGTCAGCTGGCACAAGAGGGCTCAGAACAGGGACCATAGT
>NW_008677737.1:215958-231057 GCF_000695815.1 Acanthisitta chloris | reverse complement strand
TTCCCCTTTGGGGTGAGGACTCCACAATCTTCCCCTAATCCAGCATGGGGTCCCTCCCATGGGGAGAAAGTTCTCCATGAACTTCTACAATGTGTGTTCTTCCCACAGGCTGCAGTTCTTCATGAGCTGTTCCAGTATGGGACCCTTCCATGGAGCGCAGTCCTGCAGGAACAGCCTGCTCCAGCTTGGGTCTCTTCTTTGAGTTCACAAATCTTGCTAGCAAACCTGAACCCATGTAGGCTACTCGCCACAGATCCACAGGTCCTGCCAGGAGCCTGCTCCAGCATGAGCTTCTCACAGGGTCACAGCCTCCTTCAGGCATCCACCTGCTCTGGTGTGGGTCCCTCCAAGGGCTGCAGGTGGATCTCTGCTCCCCTGTGGACTTCCATGGGCTGCAGAGGGACAGCCTGCTACACTATGGTCTTTGCCATGGGCTTGAGGGGAATCTCTGCTCTGGTGCCTTTGTCACCTCCTGCCCCTCCTTCTTCACTGACCTTGGTGTCCGCAGAGCTCTTTCACTCACAGTCTTACTCTTCTCTTCTTTGGCTGCAGCTGCTGTCGTGCAGGATTTTTTTCCCATTCTTAACTATGTTAGCCCAAAGGGGCTACCACCACCGCTGATGGACTTGACCTTGACCAGCAGCAGGTCTGTCTTGGAGATGGCTGTCGTTGCCTCTGTCAGACATGGGGGAAGTTTCTAACAGCTTCACACACAGAAGCTGCCCTTGTAGTCCCCACCCACTACCAAAATCTTGCCACACCAACCCAATACAGTCTCTTCATCCTCAAACACCTTATATCTTCCCCTCTGTATGTTCCTGAGATATCCAGCCTTCTTGTGTTGATGCAGTTTTTAAACAGGCTAATATTAAATTACTGTCTGCCTGACAGCCTATTTGTTGAATTCCTTCCAAAATTTGATTTAACAAATAGTGATGCTAGGATGGCAAATCCATCATGGAGAGGGTGAAAATGGGAACTTTGCAAACTGCAGTACTACCTGAGCACTGCTAGCAGAGATGCAATAAAACTCTATTTAGACTTCAAAGCTGTTTTTTCTGCAGTTGCAATGAAATTCCTTGGGGTAGTGCACATCTTCTTTTCCACAGCACTGCACTATTTGTGGCTGTACAAGGTCGTGCTCTAACTAGATAGGTTCCACTTATGCTTGAACAGACACAAGCTAGCTGATGAAATTGCAAAATTCTGTATGAGGACCTTAGAGATGTGAAATTGCCTCCTAAATGTTATTCCTGTGATGTACAAGTTCATTTTCCAGCTATCCTTCTCCCCACTCTGTCCATGTCTTAGTTGTTAATGTCTCCTAATGCTACTTGCAAATGCTGCTGTGTTCCTCTCAGAACACTTACTGTTCTACCTTGTACTTGCTGGATAACACTTGTAATTAAAGTGAGTATGATGCCTTCCTTCTTAAGCAAATTGTATCCACTTCCCAAGTATTTATTGTCTCTCTTACCTGGTTGCAGAAAGGATGCTGGAGATGCTGTGGTGTTCTTGGATAGAAAAGCTAACAGGAGCCTGAGAAGTTGGAGTAAGGAAATAGATTTATTACTCAGGTCATTTAGAGAGTCTGCTGGCCAATGCAAGGTAGTCCTCTATTCATTTTCTCGTACTTTGTTTCATCTAATTTTAGCAGCCCCCAAAAGATGGGACTTCTGCTGTTACTATGGAAAGACTATAAGAGGTTAATACATCTCACATTGAAGAAGTTTTTCATGATGCTTGGTGTAAATTATTTCAGAGATGAAATATACCTCGCTGTCAGGGAGCAGCCTAAATTTTCACTTTCTTAATTTCATCCCATTACTCCTCGTTATATCCCTTGTACCAATCTAAATAATTCATCACCCTTCTTAATGTTTATACCCTTCAAATATTTATAGGCAGTTATCACGTCTCCCTTTAGTCAGAGCTTAGCTGAGCTGTTCATATTTAGACCTTTTAATCTTTCTTCATAAGAAAATCCTTCTACATGAGATTGAGGGCCTGATCCTCAAAGGTATGTAGGTGCCTGTCATTGACTTCAGTGGAATTGTGGCCTAGATTTACTACCATTAGAGAGCAGGTTTTACCTCCTCTCTGAATTACTACTAATTTGTCAGTATTAGATGCTAAGGAGCACAGAACTGAATGTGATATTCCGGAAGCATCTTGGACAGTTTTTTCTACTTTGCTATGTCATGTCTCCTCAGCATAGGCACTCGTCAGGTTGTGTTGTGCTTCTTGCTAGTATAGAGCATTGGAAATTTGTTTATATGATAGTGTTCAGTATTACCCTTACTTTGCCTTCTGAACCTCTGTATTCCAGATTTCTTGCTAGCGAATATTTGACATAAGATTCTCATTTCTTAAGGTGGTACCATCTGTTTTCAGATTTTGCATCACTCTCTCTACACTAGAATTTACAGTATCTCCCAATTTGCTATTCTATGTATGTGTGAAAATACACATTTCTTATACATGCATATTAAAAAATGATACTTACTGCCCACCATCTGAACACAAATGAAAATTAAAAGACTCTACTGAACATTTTTCTCTATATCACTACAGTATATAGTTTTCCAGTTTTATACGCTAACATTTATCATTACTCTTTGTTTACAGATTTTTTCAAACAATTCATTGTTCATGTAAGTCTGCTCATATCCAACCAATTTGAATTAAGTTTGTAAGGCAGAATCTCTATATCAAATGCTTTACTAAAATCAGCTACAGTAAATCTAGTGCAGCACATATTTCATTGTTCTCAGTGGCCTCTTAGGTCCTTCAGGTATGAGGTTGTGTTTTTAATCTTCCATTTTTATCTTGTGAAGAATGAGTAACTGGTGGTTATGGTTTCTGGGCTACCATAATTGGAAAAAGGCTCTCATTCCACTCAGAAATTGAAATAGTCATCCCATGTTTGGATCACAGGCTAAACTGAAATTTTGTTAAAGTGTCAATTTCTACCATCTCAAAAGAGTTCGGACATACAGGTATAGGACTGGACAGATCAGCATACCAGCAGTAATGACTATATTTTTGTGGGCTTGTTAAGAATTATTTTTTTTCCTAAAAGAAGCAGAACAAAATATCATGTATCTGTCAAAAATCACAAACAATTTTGATTATATCAAATGACTTTTAAGTTTCATTCTTTTAGTCTTTTTTATCTACATTAAGGAAATAATTAAATATTTTGAAATAAAAATCAAGTACTGTGTAAATATGCAAAAACAGGGTTTTTTTTTGAGTGGGTAACGAAAACTGATAACCATATTTGAATGGAATTTAGAGAGATTTCTTGGCTACATCAAAGTGTTTTCCAAGTAAGTAGCTTTTGCACAACTCTACTTCCATTTTGCATGTGGCAAATATGCAGTCAAATCTTGGAGCTTGTTACTGCTGTTTTAGATGCCAGACCCCTGATGCAGAGTGATGCTATGTCATAGTCTGCATATCAGTCACAAGCCTGCCAAACCAAACTGTCTCTCCTTTCCTTGTTTTTCTGTCAGTGTTTGGGTGGTGAATTTGGGATTTTTGCCTGAAAGGACTTAATGTTTGTCAAGTCTGTAAGAAAACAATAAAGACTTCAAAATAATACATAGTAGTAGCACCAAATCTGAATCACTTTCCTAAGGCTGACTTAGCGCATCCATGCTACTTTTCTGGATGACCTTATTTTATTGCAGGGAGTGGATTTCTCTTTCTAGAATTCACTACAACACATTTATCATCTTTTATCTCTCACTATTTCACATTTGCTTATTCAAAATCTCATGATACTGCTTGCCATCTACAGCAAAAGTATTTTACTGAAGACCCATTTAGATCTTCTACAGTGCCTCTGTGCACTATTTTGAGTCTTTTACACCATTGCCTTCCAGAGGTATAGAATTTCATCTTCAGCTTTGTGAAACTAGCTTGTTTTTAGTTTTGTGATTTCTCTGGCATCACACAAATTCACATGAATTCATCATGTAAATTCTTCTCTTATTTAATCTACTGCTCAAAAATCTGTATGCCTAAGTGATACAGCTATGCATATATGTGTCTTACTAAAGACACCCATACTCTGCTTTTTTGTTTTCAACCGGTGCCATGTGAGGGGCTATTTTAAGTTACGGTATCAACAGAAAGTTTTTGACAGTGTAAAACCTGGTCTTCTCTGGCAGTGTTGGCCCATATGGCTCTTCTGAGAAATCCTTTTAAGTGTAGACAAGCCAATTTTGTGTGACCTTTAGCTGAAGCAAAGTGAACAATACAGAAAACAAAACTCAGAAGCTTCTATGAGAGAGTGAACACTTAGCTGGGCTGCAAGCTGACTTGGACCAAGCTGGATCATTCACATCTGGGGAATGAGGAATTTTTTTTTAAACTGTAAGCAAAGTGAACAGGAAATAGCACCTCCTTAAACTGCTGTTCTACTACTTAATAGCCCATATTTTTCTATTATAATTTTAGATCTCTGCAAATCTGCAATGCTGGAGAAGCAAGCCCATAGTGTTCCTCAGTGACAGCCTGTAAAGATACTGAGATGAAATGTTCGGGAGTTAAAGGAATGAGAAAGGTCTCACACTTGTATAACTTTAAAAAGTGCTAAAAATTTATTACAAAACCCAGTTTATTTCAATGTTATATTTTAAAGTCTGCAAAAAGTACTAGATCTCTCCCATATGTGATTAACCAAAAGGTAATTTCTTTTCTGTATAGGAACAGAATGTTTGGGTTTTGATTTCATTGGGTTATTTTCTTTTACTGATTTGAGTTCAAAACTTCCAAATTTAATAAAATAAGAACAGAAGTTGATATACTTTCTTATTCTATTATTAGAATAATACTGTTAGTTTCTTTAGTTCTAGAAAATGAATTATGACTCCAATTATTGATCTTGTGGCAGGTTAAGAAGAATATTATCACAGTTCATACTACTCAGATGGATCATTTATTGAGTTGACCTTTAGCTTCTCTGAAAAAGAAAATTAGGGAACCTACATCATTTTATGCTGTGATTTTGAAATTTTGATGTGGTTTGGATTACAGTTTGGATATTTGTAATACACAGTCATCTGTCGAATCATTAATCTGTACCAGTAACATAGGCAGATAGAGTTGTGACAGGCTTTGGTCAATAACCAGTGATAACATTGCCATTGAGGTAGGGGAGCTGTTTGGTTTGGGGTTTTTTTGTGGGTTTTGTATTATTTTTGTGAAGTTTTACTTTTTGTTTTGCTTTTTTGTAAGAAAAAATGTCCTCCCAAAAAGAGGCCCTGAACACAGGAATGAGCAAGCCTTCCAGTCCAACAATGTGGGCTGGTTAATGCTGTCTGAATTGCACTCCCCACTTCCACTATGCCCAAACATATTTTTTACTGCTTTCCTGTGGAAAAGGCTAGTCTTGTTTGGGTTTTGCTGCAGCAAATCTACTAAAAATCCAGTTTAATAAAAATATGTTCTATATGAAGAAAATGAATAGTAGAAGCTTAACTAGTACAATGTGGAATATTTTCTCATTAAAAAAGGTACCTTGGTGTCTCTTAACCTGACCTCCCCGTAGGTCTTGTGGGAACACTACAAGAACACCAAAGTGTCCTATTTATCACAATTTTTCTGTTATTAGAGGAGGAGAGTGACATGAAGGGGGAGGCACAGTGCAGCAAGTAACACATCTGCCTATGTGGGAAACCAGAGAGTTATGAAGGCAGGTGCACATGTCCTTGTGGGAAGGGACACAGTTCCTTGAGAACTGAAGGTGTCTTTTAGCAAGAGAGTACCTACAAAATTGAAGTATGAAATTGCTCCAAAATGAACCTTGCCTAGATTTGGGAAAAAGCATTTTGGTCAAGCCTGTTTTCCATGAAATATGGAGACTTTTCTCTACAATATTCAGAACTATCACAAAAATAGTGCTAATCCTGATCTGTGTTAACAATGAAAGGTTAGTCCTGCTATTAGCCTTTCATCTGAAACAGCAGAGGTTTCTGTGGCTGATGTGAAGGTTACAACCCTACTGATGACCAGTCTGATGCCTTGGGATAAATTCTCTTTTTCTTAGTTTTCCCTCTTAAAAACCATGGCAACCGCACACATGCACAACTCCAAGCAAATAAACAAATACATCCATGTGAAAAGACAGTGAAGTTGCAAAAAAAGTTCAAATGTGCAAAACCTAGCAAATGTCAGAATTAATTTGTTAGTACAACTTTGGTGTGCTCCACTGCACACATGCTTAATATAGTGGCCTACTTGTGTGTTCAGATGCTACCCTTTTCTTAGGATTTCTGACTTGTGTTCAGGAGGACCTGTCTAAAGGAGAGCTGAGGAAAGTGTAACAAAGGAGTTTATTCCCTAGAAATGTTTTGTCTTGATGTCTAGATTGTTTTAAATTTGCATAGTGAATCAGATAGGCAGCTGTAAGGAGAGAAACTACAGTTTTTTGATAGTATCCTTGATTATCAGCCTGCAGAGATGGATTTTTTCCTCTTCCTGCTCTTATATGATCTATCTTATATGATGTTAGGTGAGGGATTCTAGATCATTCTTGTCTCAGCTGGCAAGGAACTTCCTGCCATTGTTTCTGCATGCCATTAACAGTGTCTATCATGGGAACTCCTTCAGCTGTAACTGAATTTCTTGGAGTTGTGCTATGAACATAAATGATGCTATGCAGTATTGGGCACAACACAAAAAAAAAAAGACTATGCTTAGTTGTGAAGTCTGAAGTCAGATAAATTTTGTTCTTAATAAATTTATACCCCTGTTGCCCACCTTCAGAATGGAGGGAATGTTTCTGCCTTGCTTCCAGGCTGTGAATGCTAACTCCTGTTCAAGTATTGTCATGGGGAGTGCCACAGAAAAGCTGAGGGAAAATTAATCATTCTGTTTCAGGAACAAAGTTACAGACCATATACTGTGAAGATACACCACAGTAATGAATGACTGACTGCTCAACCAGTCCCCACATTGACCAAAACGTGGATCCTGCAGAAATATTTAAGGGCCACTGTCATTGAGAACTGTAGCAGAAAAGTTAAGCAATGGGAAGCTGAATGAGTTTACACATAACCATATTTTTGCCACATAACTGTGTTTCATAAAATTTTGGTGGTTTTCCTTGCAACACTTGTTCTTACAATTTTTTTACAGATAGAGGAAATACCATGCTGCATTGTCTAAAGACCTGAATTCCCCAGGGCTTCTTGTGAGATGTAACTGAGACTGGAATCATTTGAACTTTTTGGTTTCCAGACGTTCAAACTGTACACAGTGACAGAGTTAGCAAAATGAAGCTTTATGAATTAGTAGAGCCTAGCCCTGGGTATTCCAAAGGAATCACTGAAGGCCTGCTCCTGTGCTATTTCAGCTAAAGCTAGAAGAGCTTTTCATGGCAAAGCTCATTTTGGTACTCAGAGATGAATTTTCAGGCTTATTGTGAATAGTGGAAGGAAACCTAAGATTTATTTTCTTTTTTTTAAATTTTTTTTTTATCACATGCTGAATTGAAATCCACTACAAAAATTATGTAATGAGCAAGAACTTTTGGAACTCTATGTGTAACAGGATTTAAGACCTCATATGACCTACTCACACAAGTACTTTTCTGAATATATCTGAGCACCCTACAATTTGTCTGGAAAAAAAAGTAAATTAACGACAGTCAGGAGCATTCAGGACTTAATTAGTTCTATTTCATAGTGAGAAATTTCAAACAGACAAATTTCAGCCACAAACCACTAGAATTAATTTCCTATGTAGTGCAGTTGCTTCCATACCTGTTTGCTCTGCTTTAGGATCTTCCAACTGTGATAACTTATCAACAGGAGCATCCACCAACCCTGGCTAATTAAACACTATGGATTATTTCAGCTATACTTAGCCTGTAATGTCCTTACTGTCACAGGGCAACATTTACTCTGCTAGTGGTGCTACTGAGTTTTGTCAGCCATCCTCAGACTCTGCAAAGTATTCCTGCTTTGGTTCAACAGAGTTTGCTAACCAATACTCCCCATTATTTATACCCCATGTTTTGTTAACCTTGGGCATTATTTAATAAACAACAACAACAAAAGTGAGTAATACATCTCTTCAGCAAATTTTTTAACTGTTCTAGGCTTGGAAAATGTGTTTTATTCATGACATATTACCAGAAGAATGGAGAAAGTGCCAGAGTTATAACAAAATATAATGAAGTATATTCACTGGAGGTTCAGTGCCTTGGAAAGGTGGACTTTTGGAAGGTTTGCAATTAGACAAAACAAATTGTTTTATAATTGTGTTTCTCAGCTAGTTTAAATTTCCATCAATTGGCATTGGAAGAAGAGCAGTGTTAACTAGTCAGAGTTTATCCTGATGAAGTATAGGCCCTGCCTGTAACATGAGTCTCTGATTCTACCATTACTAATAGGACAGGCAGGAGCAGGAGGAGGATCATCTTTGGTATCCTGGAAGAGGTATTGCTCTACCAAAGGAGTTACAACAATTTTCTTGAGCTGTTCTTGGCTTTTGATGTCAAGGGCAAAGCAATCTAAAACCAACAGCAGACAAGTAATATCAAATAAGTCTCCTATGGAAATATATACAAAACCTTTCATGTGGAGTATAAGCAGTTCATATGTGCATGGTGGGAATGATGGAAGGTAGATCAATGGTGAGATTTTTGTCAAGGTAAAAAATGTCAGCATTTAGGAATATCCCAACTTTTGGAACCTTTTGTGTGGGAATAAGATACCAAAAGGGTTTGATACCTATTCTGTTGCCTAGTGGCTTATCTTCCTATGTAATGAAATCCACAGATACCCCTTTTTAGAACTCCTGTCTTGTTATGCATGCTCAATGCTGCTGTTTTGATCCATGTAATTTTGAGTTTTGATCTGTTCTTATTTTTCATCCCTCTTCCCCTTTGCCCATCACCAGCAAAAAGCTGCTTTGCAGAACTGAAAGGCACATTGAACTTTTGAACTGCTATCTATTGTTGGTTATCCAATTTCCTAGGAAGGCAATTCCTATTTAAAATACTGCTTTTGTTCCTTTTGGTGTCTTAGCCCAGATAAAATAATCATTAGTAGTATTGTGAATCTCTTTGGTACTTTCCTGTGAATGTATTGGGAAATACATATTAAATGCATTACATCCACATGCATAATATAAATTTAATCTCCAAGTCACTAAGTCCCAGGTCTACCTCCCGCATCCCTTAGGGTGGGAAGCCTTGTAAGCTAATTAGTGATAGCACATAAGCCTCAGCCCTGAAGGACATTGTTCATTTTATTACTTGTGCTGTGCTGAAGAAGGGAGGATGCTGCTGGATGATAAAGTGCATGGAAGCAGAAGAAACACTTGGCTACAGAAGAAAGCTTCAGTAATGCTCAGACACCCTACTACAAGGCCATCCTGCAATTGCAAATTACATGCCTCTGGTCAACCCATAGCCGAACGGGTTTGAGAAACAACTACAAGACAAATTCATATATATATATATACATATACATATGTAGAGAGAGATGTAAGAACTCTAACTGCCTCCATGGAGCTCATTGGAAGGTTTTCAAGGGCTTGTGCTATGGCCACCCACTGGCCCTGAGCCTAAATGCTAGAGTACATTGAAAAATTATATCTGCTGTGTCTCAGTAATCTAGGTAATAAAATTTTACTGTACCTTTTCCTGAAAATGTGCTCCTGAAAACATTTGGTGTAGTTACACAGGTATTTGGTATTCTTTTCTCTAAACATATGTGGTTGCTATGTTGCATACCTCTTGCATTCTGCTGGGGCTTTAGCATCATTAGAAGCTGGCTGCTGAACAATTCCCCTTAGAATATGGTGGAGTAAGAAAATATCTTTTGGAATTGGGAAAGGGGAAAGTGGGATCCACAGGAAAGAGAGAGGTACTAAAATGTATAAATTAGAAATAAGAAATATATTATTCAAAAGCAGTAGTAGGTTTATGGCACTGTGACCTCTTCTCCTGATGGGGCTTCTTAGAGAAGCCTAGAAATAACAAAAGGTGTGGCATACAAAATAACAAAGGCTAGACAAACTGTTCACTACTGAGATGAAAAGTTAGGCTTGGAGGTTAACTTGCTTTTTGAAAGTTCTTTCTTCTTACAGAAATAACAGCAGCACAGGCTCAGTGGCCCTTACCCTTACTGAAACTGAATTAGAGTACATCAGGGAACCACAGTAACTTTCCAAGCGCACCCATGTCAATACAAATTAGCTGCTAATTACTCTGAAACACTGATTTTCTATATCAAAAGCTGTGTGGGAGTTCAGTTAACTCATGCCCCTTGTGTATGACATACTGATGTCTCAATTACATGTGTACGTGTGTCTGAAAGGTGAGTAAACACCCATTAATATGCCTACACACTTTACTTGTGTTTGTATGCAAACAGGATACATTTATTCCACTACTTGTCAGAGATTCATTTATTAGCTGGTCATTATACCTTCTCCTGTGTCAGTACTCAACTGATATTCCAACAGGGGTTTGTGGGGTTACACCTGTCCCAGTTACAGATGTAAAGCCAAGAGTTTGGATGTGTGAAATGGACCAGGAGTCTTCTGGTCCTACTCATGATATTTGATATCCAAATTCCAGTGCTGTGGAAGATGTCAAGTGGAATGATTTCACTCTCTCTTGGGGAAAGATCTTTGCGATGCCCTTGAATAAGCCAGTACAGACAGTAACAGCGTACATCCTCATCCTATCCACCTAGTGTAAGGTCTAGTTATAAGTAGAAAGGTGGATGTACACTTGATAAGACAAAGAAGTGATGATGGGAGTGCTTTCGTTCACTTTCCCAAACTTCCAACCCTGCTTGCCGTGTAAGCCTCTGATTAAGCACAGCTACATTTGTCCAGTCCACAACCCTCTGAAGTTGTTGGGGTTTGGAGTGTTTTCCCAGGTATTATGTTATGTTATGTTATGTTATGTTATGTTACATATCCCAGCCTGTGTTGCATCATGTACTTGAATACCTTCATGTTTAAAGACTCCAGATGAAGAGCTTTTGAAAGCTATTTCTTAATGCAAAGTTGTATAAGAGGTTTAGCAGCCCAACTGAAGAGGGTGAGACTGCAGATGTTGGGTATGATACAAAATGCTGTCCTGGATCAGAAACTAAAGAAGGGGTCTTAACTTTGACTTGAGATCACTGCAAGGACGATTTCAGTACTATAGTGCACTGTAGAGTGTGCATTTTTCTCTGAGAGCTAAAGGCATATTTTGAGTTTCTTATTGCATATTGGAAGAGAAAAAGCTGGTCTTGTTATTGAGAAATGTACATAGTCTAATCTTTTTCAGCAATAGAAGCAATAGTTTCATAGGATGTAGGTGGTCAATTTCTGTGCTATGTATAAGACAAACCTCTGCTAAAATTACTGGGCTTCTGTGATTCTAAAATTTGTTTTAGCTTTCTTGCAAAATCTGACACAAAGTCCGGATTGCTAAACAGCAGCCACATTTGAAATGGAAAAAAATTACAGGGAAAATAATGGATACATAAACAGATGTTTTCATTTTCCTTAGCTGCCATAGGGCCTATGAAACTCCTTCAGTCCTATTTTTGAGAAAATTTATTCTATATATGAAATACCAACTGTAGTCACAGAATCACAGAAATACTCAGGCTGGAAGGGACCACAGTGGGTCATCTGTCCAACCTCCCTGCTTAAGCATGGTCATCCTAGAGCACATGGCTCAGAATTGCACCCAGATGATTCTTGCATATCTCCAATGAGGAAGAATCTACGACCACTCTGGGAAGCCTGTTCTAGTGCAGGGTCACTCACACAGTAAAGAAATCCTTCCTTTTATTTAGGCAGAACTTCATGTGCATCAGTTTCTGCTCATTACCTCTTGTTTCACTTGTTTGCACCACTGAGAAGAACCTGGATCCATCTTATCGGCACTCTCCCTTCAGATACTTGTTTTCAATCTCAGACATCTCCTCTTGAGGCTGAACAAGCCCAAATCCCTCAGCCTTTCCTCACGAGTGAGGTGCTCCAGTCCCTTAATCATCTTTGTTGCCATCCACTGGACCCGCTCCAGGATCTCCATGTCCCTCTTGTACTGAGGAGCCCAGAACTGGACACAATACTCCAGGTGTGGCCTCACAAGCACTGAGTAGAGAGGCAGAATCACCTTCCTCGACCTGCTGATGATACTCTTCCTAATGCAAAGATGATCTCTGCCCATCTCTCCAACCTGTCAGAGTCCCTCTGAAAGGCAGCATGGCCCTCTGAGATATTAGCCACTCCTCCCAAGTTTGTATCATCAGCAAACTTTCCAAGAAGGCACTGTCCCCTTGTCCAAGTCATTGATGAGTAAAGTAAGTTGAACAAAACTGGGCCCAGTGTAGGTCTCTTAAGGAAACTGATAGTGACAGGCCTTCAGCTAGACTCTGTGCCACTGATCACGACTCTGGGACCTGCCTCCAAGTCAGTTTTCAATCCATTTCTCAAGTATAGTGACTATGTGAGAGAAATTAGCAGGTTTTACATTATTATGAATTTTTTTAATTCAGTGGTAAAATTAAACTTAGCTAAGGTCCTAGTAGGTGGATTGAAAAGTGCCTTCCCCTCCTCCCCCAGTCATATTCCTAACAAATTGTTCTTTTCTACCAAATTATCCTTTATACCTCAGAGTCTCTAAAATGCAGTTTCAGGTGACGCCTGTATTTGCTTTTTTGATGCTTGAAATTAAGAAATGAAAAAAAGATCATCTCCATATGCAGGTCTCTTAACATTTTTGAATAATCTTAATTAAAATATATTCCCATTATTAATTTTAGATGAATGATTTCACAGTGACAGACAGATGAAGGGTTCTGCACTTGGCTGTATTCCATTAAGACTCTATGACTTGGAATTAGAAATTAGCTAATGCCAAATCTGATCTTTTTCGAAGTCTGAACATGTTCAGAGGGGAAGACTGTGTTTTAATTAAGAATAGAGTGGCCAGTAGCAAAGTTCAGGTCTTCTACGTAGTGTTGCAGTATACCACTCAGCAAAACACATAAAATAGACTTAAATTTTGCCATCCTGACCTCAGCAATTTATGTGACCTTAAGCAAATTTTTAATTCAGTGGGTCTTAAAAATACACTGAGTTTTGCTGACTTTTGAGATTAGATTTATAACTTTGGTTGTACACTTCTGTATTGAGCATTATTTGAAATGAGTTGATTTTGAAACTTTTTCTAGGATTTAATAATGTTCAACATTTTTGTTAAGATTTAATACAATGTTTGGAATTCCTAATCCTCCCCTTTAAGATCTGAGTCACTTGATACTTTTCCAGCAATGCATTTCATGAGTAGCAAATAGGGCGTGAATTGTCTATTGCAAGACTGTGAATTAGAACTCTTGTGATTTTGAGCACTTACACATAGTGGAAGTGAAAGACACTCAAATCATTCTTCTATCAAGGATTACAATGAGAGTAGAAGCTGGTAATGCTGATAAACTTCTTATGGTCTCCTGAGTGCATACTTAGTACTGTTTCTCTTCAGATGAATGACATTATAATAAAACCTTTTGTTTACAACCTCTCTTCTAATTCAGGAAGTATGTGAATGTATTCAGCATACTGTAGAGAGGGACATATTCACTGAAGTGCAGTCACCTCTGAGGTGAAACCTGGCAGTGGTTCTTACACTAAAGTACTGCTGATAGTCTGAGCACATTTTTTTCTTTTAAACAAGATGAAGCCTCATCATAAATCAAGAACTACCTTTTCCCCTACTCTTCCTCTGACTTCTTACGCTGGGACCAAAGTAGTTCTTTGTCCTTTGTCTATGCTTATTTTTGAAAAGAGACTTTGAGTTAATAGTGAACATGTCATTTTGAACTTCAGCAAAGGATCTCAGTTTGCCATTAAATTTGTGCTTCCAGGAGACACACAGGGAGAGCAAAAATGCCAGACAGTCCAGAGCTTAATATGTTTCTCACGGCTGGAGGTGACGTGACAGTCCTCTTGCCATTTGACCATGAATTTAAAAATATTTGTCTGGAGCCAAAAGCTGCCGCCATACACATTTCTCACTATGCTGCAAGATTTAGGCCACTGAGGCCATTATTTTATTAAGGTGTCTTAGAGAGAAGTACTCCTTTGTAAACAGCCCTTGTCTTTTGAAAAGACCTTTCTCTACTCCTATAATTTTTTTGTGCATTGATGACAGAGCAGCCATTAAATCTGGGCAGAGATAATGCCAGGTGATAAATTCTTTTATTCCCGACCTCATAAATCAGTTGGCAGAATTGTACACTGCTTGGTGTAACAGTGTGCCATTTTTAATTTGTTACTACTGCAGCACAAACTAATTTCAGCACCTTAATGCTTGCTCTCTGATGCAGTTTGCAAAGCAACTCCAGATTAAAAGCAATACAATAGGTGGCTATATTTATTGGCCTTATACCAACAACTGACAACAAGAAAATCACAACTGATGCCAGTATTAGTGTTACTACATCTAGATACTAGTGAAAAAGCCAGTTACATTTTTAGTAAGATTTGTATCAATTCATAAAATGCTATTAATATCTAGTTTGGTTGTCAAAAGTCCCTTGCTGATAATTAGGAAAGAGAGGTAGAGATATCTCAAGTTTTAATAGTACCCACTTTGCCCAGGGCAAAGAAACATGGTTTTCAACTGGCATAGTTGTACATCAGGTTTCCAGAGGTCTGTGTGATCCCATCCTCTTGAGGAGTTTGTGAAAGAAACCCTCAGTGATCCATTTGCAGAGTTCTTCCCTCAGTTTTTCATTAGTATTTGGAAAGGACCAATGATAGTGTCTGAGAGGAAGAATATTTGTTTACTGTATATGGGGAGCTAAAAGATGCCTCTTTGCTGAGATTGCCACCTTACCTTTGCCTCCTGAAAACATCTTATAATGCTTTTGCATTTTCACAGTAGCTCGATCTCCCTGGCTCCTGGACCTGTTGTGTCTGTTGGTTGATTGGTGTAAGAAAGGATCATGGAGATATTCTGAGGTCCAGAGTGGAAGGATAGCCAAAGAAGGAGAGTCTGACTTCCACTGCAAGAGGCTTAGACTTTAAACTAGACAAGAAGCCAAAAGCAAAGAAAATCAGAAA
>NW_008677737.1:214902-215935 GCF_000695815.1 Acanthisitta chloris | reverse complement strand
TCCTGCTGTAATTTTTGTTTTTCAAATGAACTGTTTGTAAAAATGCTATGGGACATTTCACCTTACTGCAAGAAAATTAGAGTGGGGGGAAGGGAGAAACAAAGAAATCTGAGAAATAGAGGAATGATAAGATTTGAGACGTGATGAAGAGCCAATATTCTGGAGCTACAAGAGTTGTGTTAAGCAATCTGCAGGTCGTTAAGAAGGGGTTGTTCTAATGGAGAAGCTGGCAAGATTACAATTCCCTTCAGATGAGCAGGCAAGGCATAGGGTGTCATGGCCCTGAACCTAGTTGAAGGGAATCAGTTTTAAGGAGGGCAATTTAAAGCAAATCCCCAAACGAACCATCACTGTAAGGCAAGGATCTTAAGCAGTTAGAGTCAAAACAAAGAAGTTACTACATGCACAGACTTGTGTAAGCAGTTACATAAGTATTTTCACCTTTGAAACTGATAGTAGCTCTCACACATACAGGTTGTGAGTGTCTTCCTACTGACTAACATTAAAGTGAAATAACTATGAAACACAACCTGCTATGTTATCATCCTCGAGTGATGTCCCACTTCTGGCTTTGGGGAAATCTTTGTACTTGTAAAACCATCAGGGTTGAGATATCATTTGTGTGTGCACACCTTATTGGGACTTTGGTTATATGAGAGTGAAAAAGTATTTCCTTCATTAAGGCTCTGAGTGTTTTGCATTTGTGGGTACTATATGAGGAGTTCTAGATGTAGTATGTTTGGGTTACACAGGCCCTGTGGCTCATTGCTTGTGCTGTAAATACAACTCAAGGGCTTTCAGCAAAAATGCTAGAGTCCTCCTTTAGTGTCTACAGAGTGCGTCCATGCAGCCCTCTGGGTTTCTTGAGTCTTGCTAGTTTCTCTCTATTTATATATAATATTACTATATGTTAATGCTTATATTGTGAATAGGTATTTAACATATATTTGGTATGTATCTACCTAAACCCACTCAATATATGTATTATTTCTAAACTACCTGTCTTTTTTCTATATATCATGTGTTTGTATAT
>NW_008677737.1:177951-214325 GCF_000695815.1 Acanthisitta chloris | reverse complement strand
TATAAACTCATATATATAAAACATATATAAATATATATATATAAAACAGGCATATATAGTATCTGGATATGGTTAAGTATGTGTTAGGGGCTTTTTAAGTATTTCGTAGGGGAAGTATCAGGATGGTAAAAAACCGACTGAGCTAATGGGAGGTAAGATAGCCATGAAGCCATTATAAACTCCAAAACTGTACTAGTGAGGCTTGAGTACATTTACTAGGGTGTGGTACAGGTGAAGTCAATGACATTCTTGTAATTATAGCTTGGTCTCATAAACCTCTTTGTTCTTTACCCTGATGCGTGTCTAATCAGTCATATTTGTCAAAGAATGATCTGTCCTTAGCATCTCTAGCAAGAGAGACAGGAACTCCCTATAGTGAAAGCGCTAATATTTTACTCCAACATTAACTTGTTTTTGCAAGAATTATGTAGGGCCTGCTGGGACATTTTAGAGTATCAATGTGTGTTCTGTTTTGTCAATTTAATTGTATATTCTCTGTTATTTTTAGTCTTCAACTTGAACTGAAATTCCAGAAGGTGTTGCCACAAGGGAACAAACAGCGATGAGTAATTAAGGGTCATTAACATAGAGTGACTTTGCCTTTGTGATACCTGTTGTATCCTCAGAGTTCTTGCTGAAATTCAGGAAACACTTTTTTTCCACCATAGGTTTCAGATAGGTGGCAAACTGATTGGTTTCCTTGGGAATTTTGCTCTTGGGAACACGTCTCCATATGGCAAAGAGAATTACATAGGACAAGGCAGAGGAAATTTGGGAAGAACAAGGTCTGCTCCAGGTTACTTGCTCTGCAGCTGGAACAAGAAAGAAGGACTGAGGAAAACAACAAACATGCTGAAGGAAATCATGGGCAAGTGGGACCCCTGAGAGCACCAGCATGCCCCATGCAGAAGGAAGGAAACTTCTCATCCACTGCATTTTGTGTGTTGCCTTACAAATGCATTAGCACTTGATCAGATTTAGGGGTTGCTTCCTAAAAATAATATCAATAGTAGTGTTTGTGTCCAGAGGCTGTGGATAGAGCATATTCTACACCAAAGAGTCTAGAAGCATATGGATCTGCTGTATTAGTACCAATATAGTTGTCTGTACAGTTCCCAAATGAAAGATCACGGCCTACACCAGGACAAAATCACAGGCTGATTTTTTTTTTTTTTTTTGGTAGGGATCTCTTTAATGGCAGCAATTTACTGTCAATGACAAGTAGGAGCAAATTTGCAGACAATCTCCTGAAATAGGCTCTTTCAGATGACACAGTTTCATATACAAGAGCCATTGCAATTTGTAAGAATATCCTTAAAATGTTCTAAAAAGTATCTTAAAATATCAGCATACATTGTAAGGTCTATTGCACAATTTCACAATGCTCTTATAAAAGCATTTATCTACTCTAATCTTCTTAGTCCTTCACACAAACGATTCTAACTGTTAGAAGATGAATACCTAGGGCTTTTTCTCATTATCTTTTAGAGATGGGTGAAAAAACCCAAAAACAACAGCAACAAAACCCTACCTTTTTTGTTGAGTAGCCGTAGCTGTGTATAACATCCTTGTGCCACATTCATGTTCTTAACATTCTGTGCTTTCCAAAGATAAGTGCCAAAAGAGGCCAGTGTGGGCTGATTCTACACTCGTTACAACTTCTTTTGGGCCAAGTTGCTTTGCTGTTGATTCTTAGCACTGAAGTAGCTGTAGATGAATTAGAGTAAGGTAGGGGCTGCAAATCTTCCTAAGTCACATGGTGGTTTGCAATTTGCCTTTGTCAAGGAGAAAATGGTTTGGACCATCGTGCTGTTTCAGGTGCTGAATACGTAAACTTCAACTAATACACACCCTCACACCATGCTACTAGGCTAAGCATGTTGGGGATGCTTTGGTAGTACAGTGATCAAGGGAATAATGCAAACCTGAAAACACCTTGCTTATAAGACTAGGGAACTGGTAAATGGTTATAGATACAGTGAAAAAGGGACAGAAAATGTAATGCAAGAGAGACCAATATTGCATTTTGTCTTTTCATTTTCATCTAGGGTAATACTAGCAAAAAATATGGCTAGTCAATGCCAGTTTGAAATCCAAGGGCAATGAATAAATAAGCACTGATTGGACTGAGAGTGAGTTCATTTTAAAATAGGAAGGGGAAATTTTAAATTAGAAGAGAGCTGAAAATAGCAAGTAGGATAAAATGTTTGTGTTTCATTTGAGGTCCCAGATCCTGTCAAATCACAAAAAGAATGAACCAGGAAGGAAGTTTAGAGCGTGTTCCTTTAAAACGAGAGTAGAAAAGTCTACTAATGGCAGAAATAGAAGCTGCAGCTGTGAACATATTCTAAAGAGTGTTAGATAAGCACTTGAGGGGAAAAACACTACAGGGTACAAATGTTAGACTTAATTGGCTACATGCCTGCCTTCCATCCTGAAATGTCACTATGCAGCCAATGTCAGCTTCTCCACTCATCTTCTCTCCAGGGGATAATAAACGCAGCTTTTGTACATGTCAAAATTGTGCTCCTTACCATTAATGTTCAGAATACGTCTGTGCATTCAGTTTAATTTTCTTTCCCATTTATTTTTGTTTGGAAGGCTGAAGTTAGCCCTAAGACCTTGTGCAACTCTTCTGTTCCAGGAAAGTCAAGTGCCTTTGTGCTGCTGATGCTCTGCTGTGGGGTTTTTTTTGGCAGGTCATACATGAAGAATAAGGGTGTGTTTTCAGGTAGTATGAGTATGTCTCCTGAAATCTGTCACCTATCTCTTCCTTCTCAAAAGCACAAGGCCAAGGGCGTGCAGTTATCTCAGATCTACAACATACACTTCATTTGTGGTGCATTATTACTGTAATGGGAATCCTCGAGGTATCATGAAAACAAAACTAAAAATGGGCATAGGATGACTCCTCAGCTCAAGCCATCCACCTACATGCAATAAATATTTTTATTTTAAAAGCACAATTGATAGCATTAAGGATCATAATGCTGAAATGAAGCCCTTGTCTGAATGTGAATTTTTTTTTAGCCTCTGGAAGTGAGATGCATGTGCATTTACCTTCTGAAGGACAGTAAATTAGAGCATGAGTTTATAAGAGTGCACAAACACATCCACATAATGACAAATTTCTAAGGAGAATCCTCTTATATATGTGTGAGAGCCCTTGAAGAGGAAGTCTATTACTTAAGAAGAGTACAGCCAACTAGCCAATATTTTTGGGTTGTTTTCTTCCTGACTGGCACTGCTTTTGTCAGCAGGGAATAGCTTTTCAGGATGACTGTATGTGCCACAATTGTTTGCAGGAGCAGCTATGCTCATGGTATCGGTGAAATCATGCTTCACATGGGTTCACTTTCAAATAATAATTCTTCTCAGTTCTACTGCCTTCTTCCTTCTCTCATGGTCTTGTTGGCACTTTGCCGTTCCTGCAGGGAGGAAAAACGCAGAGATTGAGGGTCAGGGGTGAGAGATAGAAAGAGGAAGAACGGATCACCAGTGTAACTTTCTAGTGATCTCAGAGAGGAGTGGAGGAGGGAAAATGATTGTTTTTAAGACTGACCTGGAGGCCCAAGTTTTCTTCTGGCATGTATGACTGAAAACTAATGTAGTCAGTCATGGCCAAGTATCTGTGCACAGCAGGTGTACCTTAAATTTGGTCTGGAATACTGCTGCAGTTCTGACTAGGAGATCTTCTGCTGGGTTGATCATATTGACTTGATACTTTTCTCATGTGAATTCTTAAAATATTTGTATTGTTAGTTTACGGAGCATCAAACTCTCGTTGTCACGAAAAGCTTGCTGGCAACATTCCTTAAGTATTTTAGCAGCTGGATTTCAGACCTCATCTTTAATCTGTGATTGCTGTGGTGACAGCTCTAGACAGATTCTTTATTCTCCTTGTGCAAAACCCAGAGTATTTGTGAAGGATCCTCTGCACCTGGGCCTTCTCATATACAGTTGTCAGACAAGATATGATGGGTAACTGTTACATCAGAATTAATAATGTCTTTACAAGCTCTTTTTTGCCTAATGGTCCAAAATACTAAAAATGCACATTTGAAAAGTGCATAATGTGCCATCTATTATTATGCAGTCTATACATTAAATTTCATTACAGTGATCAGCTGCTGCCTTTTATATATAGTTTAAATACTGAGCTTTTTTAACTATTGGATATGTTAGGGCCATAGCAGACATGACTAGGGAGACAGTGTACTGGTCAGTGGTGATAGGGCATGTTGGTGGTGAGGCATCTGGGAATGGAGTGATACCTTGCAGGGGTTCCCATACCTACCTAATGCCAGGGCTGCAGAGGGAAGAGTGAGAACTGTGTCTGAAGTCTCCTTGGTTGGACTCAGTGGTCTTGGAGGTGTTTTCCAGCCTTGACAATGCTATGATTCTGTGGTTCTCTGAACTGTCATAGAGGACTTGCAAGTCAGAAATTTCCTTTGCTCTTATCATCTGACCTTCTTCCCAGAGAGCCAAGCCACTCCTTCCCATCCCAGACGCAATTAGCACAGCCTTTGTGGCAGCAAAACTCAAACTGGCAATCGAACACTTTGAGCACTGGGAGTGATCCTTCTGAGCTCCACCAGGGTCTGCCTCTCTCCCTGCCTTCCTGAAGCTTGTGATGAACCATGCCATAGAATTTGGGAAAGTACCCAAGCATCCCAGAGGGAGATGTGTGAGATACAGCCCTTCGCTGCTCATGCCTATGCTTGTGTCTTACCATTAACTTTTAAACCCAGTGTTTTTTCTGAATCTAAGGATAATTGTTGCCCGTGCTCTTCTGGAATAAATACTCAGAAACACTCAGTGATACAAGTCAGACTGGTTCTTTCTGTACCATAACAACTCAGAGCTAGGCTAAGGATGCATGGCTATGATCATCATAGTAGTGTAACTCTGCAGTGATTGTTATGGCAGTGACAAAATGAGAATGTGATTTCAAGGTTGTATTTTTAATCCTGTTGGACCCTTGCCTACACAGCAGTTATTTAAACATAATTCTCATTACTTATTTGTGTCCTTAATCTATTATTGCATTAATTATACAATTTTTATGGTTTATTTAAAAAAAAAGTCCTCGGTTAAGACATCTTAGTACATACTAATTCATTTACATGCATATTTCTGTATTCAAAGCCTTCCATGGCTCCAACTGATCAAAAACAATAAAAAATTTATAAACTAAAAATACTCCCTTGGCCTTAACTTACACTACTTTTCATTCAATTTTAATTATTAATATTATAGTTGCTCTTTTCATTTTAACATTTTAGTCTATGTGGAGACCAGACTTGGCCTTGGTTTTCTGTCTTGGGTCTAAATGTTTAGTGTTTTCAGCTGTTCCTTTACCATTATTTCACCATTTCTCCTTGTGCTTGACTAGGAAGTATCTTGAGGCAGACAAATTCACAATGCCTGAGGGGAGGTATTTTCTGTTATAAATTATCAAGGTGCTATACGTATTTTTCAGCTACAATTTTGCAGATTGTACAGGACAGAGATGAACCAAAGTTTGGGATTATTACTTTTTTGAATCAGTCAGTCATTACATTACCTATTAATTCAGTTTATGAGCAGGGCATACCTTTCAGGATGCAGTCATCATCTGTTGCACCTTACTATTGCATGGTCAAGATTTGCATTCTAGTAATTCTTCTCTGAAGGCAAATACCACCTAGTGAGTACTGAGAGCTATTTTTAGTGGCTTAGGAATTTTTAAATTTTTATTTTACTCCCTGAAAGGGAAAGAATTCAAGACAGAACAACAGATAACCATAAAAGATAGAATTCATGGATTTGTATTTTCTGTAGTAGCATGGGTTCTAGTTTTAGCTTATTGTATATCCAAAGATACTGAGTTTTATCCTATGTTTGTTTTTATCCGTACACTTAAAGCATGCCCATAGCTTTTTCTGGCCCTGGTTGGGGGAGAGATGTAGGTGCACACACATAGGTACATGCTGTGCATTTGCAGAGCTTCTGGCTATTCCTTTTGTCTAATTATGGATAGATGCAGCAAGTTGCCTGAGCAAGAGAAGCAGAGTGAAAAGGAGGGAACATAGAAGGGTACAAAAATAACATAAAGAGGTTATTTCAAGACTTTAAATTGTCACTAGATCACCTAGTTTAAGCTTCGAAGTGATGACCAAAAAATTATGTTCAGTTTATTCTGTCTTGGGGCCAGATACTTCAGTGAGGTGGGTATAGACCAGGAAGCCTGACCTTCACATATCTTACAGGTTTTTCTGTCTCTTTCCTGGAGGAAATGGAGTGAGTATAGTTCCTTAAGGTCTTTCCCTGGAGTACTGACTGTTCTTCCGAGTGCTCAGATCTACAGAGTGGCTCTTGCTAAATCTCTGGGATCTTCTGCTTTTCTGCCTTCCTTGCTAGCAATTTTTCTCTGTGGAAAATGTATTTATTCTTTTATTAGAAGCTGTGTATTACAAAAAGAATTATAAAAATAGAGATTTTACTAAAGATATTGGGGGGGGGAATATCTGATTAGTCTGACTACTCTTCTTGGTCACTGTTTGTAATGGTATTTTTCATGAAAAGCAGTATCCTGCAGCAAATATTCTGACAGAAACTGACTTTTACTGTGCCACTTTAGCAATGCAGTGGAATTATACCTTGATGTCTCTTTCTTACTATGGAATAAATATGGGATAATATCACATACACATATATGTAGAGAAGAAAGAATGCAGTAAAAAGTACTAATGTACCACAAAGGAGGAAAGTATTAGTATTAGTATTAGGCACTCTATTTGTTTTTTGTGCAGTATATTCTTGCTGAAATCTCTGGCATAAAGGGGTTTTCTTGGGAGCTCAATAACCTGGGAAATATCTAGCCTCTGAAATTCTTCACTGCCTGTGTATTATAATCCATCTTTTTCCTTTGGGAAGAGGAGAGGATAGAGCAACAAAACTCATCTTCTAGATCATTTTAATGGTATCCTGTGTTAGTTTTAAGAACTTTAGGTAAATAGCAATAAGAAATAGACAATAAAAATAAGTAACCATGGCTTTTGGTCCTCTAATCCTTTCTTGTTTACTGATGGGCACCATAATGAGTTCAGAGAATGGTGAGATATAAAATACTCAGATATTATTGTTTCTTTTCTGTACAATATTCTATTGATATTAATATTCTTTTCCTATGTGGGTTACTATTTATCTAGAGACAGCAGAGGAAACAGAAGAATTACCCTCCATCTACTACACATGAAATTTCAGTGTTGCAATGTCCTAGAGAAAACTGAAATGCTACTGGTACTCTGAAAAATGCACTTACTTTTTTGTCATTAGTAATCATGATCATATATATTTGCTATAATGAAGGTATATTTTACAATTCTGCTGCTTTCTTCTGCTGTGCCATTATTACACCAACCTCTGCATGCTCTCTATGTAGCAAAAAAATACTATCTGATCACTGCTTATCTCCTTCTCTTTAGAGGCATTAGGATACTGTGCTGAGCCCTCTTATGATTTTGTACTTCTCTGAGGACATTGATTACATCAAACAGCATTTTTCCTAAAGGGAGAGAGAGAAAAATATCAGATTTTCTTTTTCCCCCCACAGGTTTGATGAATGAAAGCAAATACAACCTCTTTATTATTACACCACTTACAATTTTCTCCCTGGTCTGGAAGAGAGCCTTTCTGTTGATTTCAGGTGGTTTGGGCAAGAGCTGATTGTTACAGGCTCCCAAGGATTCACTAGAACTGCTCTCTGATATCAGTACTGCTGACAACACGAATGCCTTTATTTGTGCTTAAATTTTCAACTCCTTTTATTAACAGTGTGACAATTGTTGTTTGTCTGTGTGGTGTCTATGCAATGTAATATGCAATTACAAGGTCAACAAACTGACTATTATGAAATTCTTAATTTTTATAGGCTTAAGAGGGAGACATAGATGCAGTTAAGGGGAAAAAGAAAGAGGGAGGAGAATTGAAAGCTTTCTGCAATGTCAACAGCCACTTGAAGTATTTTATATATCACAGCCATCTTGCCCAAGGCACGGTAGGAGGCATTGACCCATTACCATTAAGATCATGTGTACAGCATTCAAACATTCTTGATGGAAAATGTGTTTGTTTCTCTCATCCTGCTTTATTTCCTAGTTTCTCCCTATTAAAAAAAAAATAAGAAAAAAAGCCTCCTGATTTTATTTTTACTTATGACTCAGTCCTCTGTGGGAAACGGCTCATTTAATTTGCTTTACTACCACCCAGGGCTCAGAAATCCAAATATCCCAAAGGGTGAGTGAGTTGGAACTGGTCTTCTGAGGACAGGTCAGGAGAGGTTTCTTGCAGGTGGCAGTGCAGCACCTGGATGTTGAAGACACTGTTTATTTTCCTCCCACAAGTCAAGCTAAGTTGGTAGTTGCAACTCAGTGATAAACTCAAATCCTCCCATCCTTGTTAAGCATTATGTGTACTGCCACAGCAATTAGCATTTAACTAATGAAGGTGCTCTCAATTTTCTACTCTGTGGCTACGTCCTGTTTTCTGAGGACAGGACTGGATCCCTCATTTGCTTTGTTTTAACTCAACTTCCCTCAGAGCAGACCCCAGAAAAGAAGTTCACTGGAGAGTATTCACAGCTTTGAAAGAGTTATTTGAGCTTTGTTCTTACTAGACTGCTAACCTTAAAATTATATATCTTCTTCCCATTTGGGCAGACAATGAAATTAGGCAATGACAAGGGTACTAGGCTCATATCAAAACTTCTACAGCAATTTGAACCCCAAATCCTTCTAACAGCTACATGCTCTCTCTGTCCTTTCCTTCTAACAGCTCAAGGCTTTCAAAGGCTGTGAATGCACATGGGAAAATTAAACAAAAAAGAAGAAACTTGCTCTTCTGTAATGTATTTGAAGTCATAGTTTAATGTATATCCATTTGTTGCATATAAGCCTTGAAGAAAATGTAGCAATTAAGATTCAGTTTTGCTGTGCACTCCCAAAGACTGCACTATCTCGCTTTCATTTAGGCTGGAAGAGTTCAACTGAACTTATACTGTTTATAGCAGTTTATTTTTTTTCAAAATTCTTCCAGTCAAAGAAAGTGCCAGATGCTGAGCAAAGAGGGTTAGAAAACAGCCATGTGGATAATGGCTTGATATCAGTATTTGGCCCTGTTTTTCTGTTGGTGAAATCATTGAACAGGTAAAATCAGCACCAGTGTGGGCCATCCACTGAGGCTGCCCGGGTAGTCGCATGCAGAACAAGGGCTGCTGCATCTGCTCTGGTGTTTTAGCTGTGAGATAGGAAATTCAGAAAGACCAGTGGATGTGGTTGCCCCCCCTGTTCTCCCTTGCAAGCCACCCATCATCCTCTGCTTCTCTTCTCAACTCCAGGTACAGAGGTGTTCAGACAGGGTCAGTGTCTGCTTGTACACTCATGCAGTTCACACCACAAGAGCACAGGCTGTTCCTGATTTCAGTTTCTGTTGCCCTGGCTCCTGCTGCAGGGTGGAGATAGACCCTTCCCACCACTCTGCTTCTGCATGAGCCTCCACAGCCCTGGGTTTGAATTTTGATTTCAGGCCCATTCAATAAAGCAGTGGATTTTCTTGAGAAGAATAAATCTGTTAATAACCTGAAAAATCCAATAAAAATCAGAAGCTGTCTGAAAAGGGATATAAGTAAATCCCCCAAACACCACAAATTGGCCAGCCTTTTACTGTAGCTATTCCTTGTTGGTTTTGTAAGAGCCTCTTGAAGATTCACTCTCATCTGTTTTTTGTATTATATGGGTACTTTTAGTATGTAAAATTGTGTATCCCTTTGGAAATATGAGGCATACATTTTTAATTTTCTAATTGATTTGGACTACAATTTTTTTAAAAATTAAAATTCTTACCATCAGTGGGTTTTGTGATAACATTAGTGATACTGGCTGCATCCTCTGGCACTTTTACAAAATGTTCACCACGTTTGCAGTTAATATTTTCCTGTAAAAACAAGCCTGTGTGTGTTCAGAGCACCACAGCATGTTCCGTGGCCCTTGTAAAGCAGGTTGTCATCCTGATTGATCTTTGAGACACTCGAGGTGCTTCTTCATCAGTGCTGACTCAGGGACACTTGGGCAATGGCACATCTGCCACCCTCTGACCACAGATTGCCACTGAAGGTAGAAGTGCTGCTCCATCCTTCTCTCTGCATCAGATTTCACTTGCAGTCCCTTGAGCTGGTGGTTCTGCTGGCATTGACAGAGCAGCATTCCTGAGCTGCTGTCTGACAGTAGGCACCTGACTCAGTGTGACAGTACAGGATGTTTCCAGTGCCTGAGACTGAGCAGTGGGATGTTTTGTAAGTTCCCTGGGCTGACTGATGGTGTCTGCAGAATGTCTCCTCCTTCATCTCGTACTTACATGAGCTGGGAGGTGGGACTGCCAGGGTTTGCCTCATGGGGCTGAGTGAGCCATAAGACAGATTGTGCTGTAAGAAATAAGAAATAGGCCTAGAGAAATGAATTGAGGTTTCACCAGAGCACTTGTTAAGTGAGTCATGAATCAAAAACAACAGGGGCTACTGGACATCCTTTTTTTTTGTGGTTAAAGGCTGCCATTTAATTCCTCAGGTAAACTGGATATCAGAGGCTGGACAGGTGAGTGAGGAGACAGAAATGACCTTATCCAAATTCTTTATTTAACACCCGAAGCTTGAAATATCACATATCAAAGAGAGGTGACTGTGGTCAGGGTCTGCAATCATAGCAAACAAGTGCTGAAAGCCATGTATGCTGGGAAAATCTTCATTTCAGTGTGAACTAGTCCGGAAATAAAGTGGTCAAGTAAAGCTTTGGAACTACTTGCTATTGCAGGGATAAAATGGTCACTGGCAATGTAGCGTTGAAGCCTCATGAGAGCAGACCCAGCATCATAGAATCATAGAATCAGTCAGGTTGGAAGAGACCTCAAAGATCATTGAGTCCAACCCTACCATCGTTACTAGACCATGGCACTAAGTGCCACATCCAGTCTCATCTTGAAAACCTCCAGGGATGGTGAATCCACCACCTCTCCGGGCAGCCCATTCCAATGCCTGATCACTCTCTCTGTAAAAAATCTCTTCCTAATATCCAACCTAAACCTCCCCTGACAGAGCTTGAGTCTGAGATCATCCTCTCATTGCCAGCCTCTTATCCATTTGGTTAGGACTTTCATTATAAGTCTAACTTTACATATCCAACAGACAAGTGAAACTAATTAGTAGCTTGAGACCAGAATGGTGAATCTCTGCAATGAACTTAAGTAGCTGATGAAAAATCTAGACAATTTATGTGGTTTAGTTTTGGGTTTTTCATTAGTGACTCTAAGCAAAGTGTTTCTACTGTTTTTCTGTAATCTCCTGGTTTACACTCAGAAAAGAGTCATAGGTTATTGGAGGGGTACATAAAAAGTGAAAAATGATAGGCAGATATGCTAAATGCATAATCAGATTGTGGGAATATAAAATTTTAGCATTTTGCTTGAAAAGCCTTGGTCTGCATAAATAAATACCAAAGGGAAGCTACAAATGCTCACAAGAAATGGATAATCAACCTTGTAATCACCTGATCCCTAGTTAAGCATGTTGCCTCTTGGACTGTTGACTTCATCTGGAGGTACAAAAGACCACCATAATTTAAGGCTGAAAGATGAAGTTGAGCTTTCTCTGCAGCTTCCTTTCCACTTCCTCAGGAAACATTCTATTAAGTGCAAAATTTCTCAGCCTCTCTGCTTAAACCCATAGAAGTCTCTTAATTTTTAAAAATGTACTTGCTTCACCAAAGAAAATATTTCAGAATTATGTACTGTTTGGGGGAGGAAGTATAAAATGCTTAATTTTATAATCTTTAAGTGAGCTCAGCCTTTCTTAAAGAAGCTGTGTTTGAAGTAAGTGTGGATTTAAAACAAAAGAAAAGTTCATACTTCTATTTTTCTCTTTCTTTGAAGTTTAGGGGAAAAGTCAGGTCTTGAAATGTGGTCACATAATAGCAACTAGCAAAATGTATTTGATGGATAATGCTAAATATGTAAATTAAGCTTGTGTCTCAGACTCTATTACTATCTGATACTACAAAGTTTTTCTCTGAATCAGCTTGGAAAGGGATTCAGAATTGTGTTTCACTTGTCTTCTCTCATTCTGTATGAAGAAAAGATTTTAAAAAAGAATCCTGGCCAAATAGCAAAGTTCATACTTTCAAGGATCTCTCACAAGTTTCACAAATGTAATAACTGCTATGCTACAGAATACAGCAGATGCAAGACATTTCAAAAGCCAGTGTTTAATGAGATAACCAGCAGAAAGCATGAGACAAAAGCCAGTATCACTGAATGAAGTCTGTGCATTTCTGTGGCACAAGAAAAAGTTTATGGGTGGCTGTTTAAAATTAATTATTTTCTGTTATTTGCAGATGAAACAAATGTGACAATGCATCTATCTTATTTTAAACCTAGGGCTCTGTGTTTATAGGTTAAACACTGTAGTAGAGATAAGTATCTGACCATTACTGAACTGCCATATGTGATTTCTTTGTTGGCTAGATTTGATCTTGCTGGTCTGTCCTTTCTTTCATCTCTGCAAGAAACTATTGATGACTTGCTGCTAAATCCCTGTTTTCCTGAATCTTTGGTTTTTCTTTTATGTTCCCATAGTTACAGATATTAAGTGGGAAATGATGAGAAGAAAACAGCTGTAGAAATGTCTGAACAGTCTTTTTCCAATGCAGTATTGGTATTTGACATGAGTGTCCTTCCCCTCTTCCTCCTAGCCGAGACACTGCTGTGGTAGGACTCATTATTTATCTCCATCTACTGTCATTGGTGTGATTTTTCTTTTGACTTATTTTTTCATCCCTAAATGGCAAGTGGATGTAGTACATTGCATGCTGTTTCTGGAGTTTGGAAGGAGAGAGGTTTCCTAGAAGCAAGGTCACCCGTTGATCTTGTATTGATCTCTGCATTATCCTTTGTTTTTCTCATTTGCAAGTTGTTTCCATGACGTGGCTTCATGTTTACCTGAATATGGTTGGGGCTGGGTGAGAAAGTAAGATAGAAAGAAATTACTTTTCTGACTCATCTGATCTATTTCTGACTTATGTTTTTGCAGCTTTCTGGAGCTGATTTTTTTTTGAGGGGTAGTGTGTGTGTTAACATTACTACTTTGATATGTACTGCTGGACATTTGGTTTTTTTGTCCATGGGAAACAGATGTGTTTTCTTGGATTTCTTTTCAGTTATTTGCTATGCCTCTCTCTTGTGGTCAACTATATAGCATACCACTTAAAAAAATCTATTATATTGCAAGTGTTAGAATTGTTGCTGTATAGCTGTAACTCTTACTGGAATGAAGAACAAGATCTGGTAGATCCCTTTCTTTCCTGCTCTTGCTAAATCCATGTAGCTTTGAAGATGCTAGTGGTGAAGACACTGTACATTTTGGGCATGAGAACTGGACCAAAACCTCCTCTCCATTCCTTAAGGAGTAATCCAATTACAGAAAATGGGACAGTAGTTGGAGTAAGGAGTGGGAGAAAGATTTGACCGAGTAGAAAGCACTGAGGCAGATCGTCCAGTGATCTGTGCAGTGTTCCTTGGAGAGCATTTAACACAAAGTTTAGTCCTGTTACAGGGTATCTTTCATGTATCTGCAAAAATTAGAAAAGCCCAAACTGTTAGCATATCTCACAATACAGGGGGATATTTCACTGCAATAACAAACATACTCAAATAATGTGTATGCTGATTTTGTTGTCTAATTTGGTGTATTACAGCAACAGTTATCTTAAATCAGTGTAACTCACCAAAGTTACTAGGTCTACTCTGATTTGTTTGGTGTGATTCAATGCCAACTACCTGCCATGCAACAGCTCCAGCACCATTATTCAAGTATGTGCATGACCGATGTGTGTGCAACTGGAGGAGAAATTGCTTACCTTTTTCTAATCTCTGTATCAATTCACAGATTTATCTGAGGTAGAAGAATGAACAGGATTCTAAAAGTCTTGTTCTAGGGAAGACAACTGGACTCTTAATGCCTTTGCAATCCAGCAGTGATCATGTAGTTTCCATCAGATGCTGCAAGGCTCAATGACCTTGCAGATTTGGCATGGCTGTCCTCATCTGATGAACCCAGTGAGCTGGCTGCTTGTTGCATCCATCTTTCAGAAAGGAAACAGAGCTTGAAACTGCTGGTTTGTGATGAATTGGCGTGGACTAATGTTGCTCTCTGGATTAGAGTCACTGTGGTGGGTTAGAATTTTCCAGGATGATGACAGCTAGATGTCGATGCCTTTCTCACTTTCTCTTCTGATGCTAATATAAATAGTACAATGGCCAAAAAAAGGTATTAGCTGCTCCCACCAACTATTCTTCCTGCAGCATTACAAGGCACACAAAGGATGCCCTGGGCAGTTCCAGGGGAGAGTATGCAAGCTCCTCACAGAAATGATTTTGAGTTGTTATGAGGGCCTGTTGTGTCCTTTAAGAAGCACTATAAATATTTTATGAAGTATAGCATAGCATTTGTTTTGGCAGTCAGCTGGGTGGGTTGGAAGATGCTTACTAGTATTCACTGAAATGACAGCTAGGAAAAGAGGTCTTCTTCAGAGGTTTCAGACTCAGAGTATGCTCTGACTCTGCCTTGCAATGTATCCAGCCCAAGATTCAGTGACTAAGATAGAAAAGACTATTAAAACAAACAGGAAACATCTATGAGTTATTACTATGTCATAAATCAGTAAACAGGCTGAGTATTTCAGTCATATCATGTGGCTCATTCATAGTACGTCTATTACTACACACATGGGAAAAATGAATATGCTTCCTCGTGGTACTAATTATCCTATGTTAGAGCACCAACCTAAAAATTAATCTATAGTATGGTGCTAGCAGCTGAAAGGTACATTTAGACGCTGGACACAGATTTCCAGTGTGCAAGATGATGGAGAACAGGATGTTGAAAAATGGCTATGTCTAATGTCTACGACTGTGTGAAGGCGTAAGATAGGGATGTGAACCTGAAATTACCTTACTGTTCCATAAAAAAAAAGTAGTTTTTATTAGACATCCTTTTAGGGACATGAACTTTTGCTGGTCTACTTTTGCCTTAACATGCATCTCCTCTAAAATGCTCTTTTGCCATTAACTTGTGAACAGTATAATCATGCAGTTGTGTATTTTCAAGGCTGTTGCTTCATTAGAATAATACCTTGTTTTAAAGGCATGAAGAATCCACACTTCACAGTTGCCAATGGAAAGCCAAAATTATGACAAGCCTGCTGAAGAAGTGTATTCAAGCTTATGGAACAAAAATGTTATGCCAGTTAAAAACAGGCATTTTTCTCCTGAAGTTCCAATCTCCTAGCTGAATTTGAAGTATCAATCCAATCTGGAGAGATGTATCATATTATTTATATCCTTTTGATAAACCACCAAAATAACTTCTGAAAATCAGATGGCTTGTGCCTTTAACAGCCTTCTGAGACTTTCCCTAAAAATAGTTTACAAAGCAACAGAGTCAGATTGTTGGGGAATTGCACTCAAATGCATTAGAGAGTCTATTCCTGTGGCACTTAAGCCAGCCAAAGTAATAAATATAATATGGTAATTTTTTCTCCATGAGCTGTGCTTGCTGCTCCCACATGATTTCATTCCCACCCCAGAGTAATATAACACTGCCTGCTCAAACAGTCTCCTGGATTCATGGAATAAGGCAGCATGTACTGCCTTACTTTGTTAAGTGTGCTCAGAAAAGTCGACAATTACAATTAATCCCTGCTTGCCTGAGAGCATCCCATCATGATTTCCATACCCCAATGTCAGTGATTTTTTAAAAAAATTGTAAGGGAATTTAGACCAAGCTATGGATTAGAAGAATATATTGGTGTATTAAACAAGAAGTGAAAACATCAGCAAAGTAGGATGCAGCTGGTTTTTTGTTGGTTTTTTTTTTTTTGTTAGCTGGTCACTAAATAGATGGGAATGATAAGCAGAGTAAATATTGTATGTAGGCATTCAATAAAGTGTTAGAGTTAATTTAACTTTTTTTTTTTTCTGATGAATTGATCATCCACTTCTTCCCAATAACTGTCAACCATAAGAGTTTCTGTTAATTTTGGGATCAGTTCTGCACTACCCAAATTCTGTGGACTTCGCTCTGCTTGCAGAAGGTTAGTCTGCCCTACTCAGGTTTTTCTTGGTCAAGAGGGTTTTGGCTTTGGCCTGAGGGTGGCCACAGGCACACTGAAACCAGAGTCCTGTGTTTTTGTTGTATTTTGTTTTGAGTACTGGCTTTGTTTTACGACATAATTCCCAGACTCTTGAGAATTGTTTTCAGCAGTCATTTCACTGGTTAATTATTGACCTATTTCAGGGTATCTGTTAATATTTGCCAGTATTTGTGAAGTGCATATGTTTGCAGGTTAATTTTTTTTCCAGGAATAATCATCAGCCAATCATAACAGATTACAATGTTTTTGTTAAGTTACTTAAGAGAGGTCTTGGCAGATCAATTGTCATTGTATATTTATTCTGTTCTTTTTTTCTTCATTCAACCAGACTGCATCTTTTTCAAAGCTCCTTCCACTGAAATGTATCATAGGAGCCCCAGAGCCAGCACCTCATGGGAAATGCAATCCATTTGGGAAGACAGTGTAAGCATAAGAAATAGAGTACATATAGTATTCCACAGGGTTAGTTTAAGCATACACAGTTCAGGGTTGAAAATCAAACATTCTGACCCTCGATGAAACAAAGGGGAAATACAGGAAAGAGGCTGGGGACAGTAACTCTGGGTTTTGATCAGGTGTAACGTTAAATTGAACATCTTAGTCTGGTGCCTTTTCAATAAGTGGATTTTGTTTGTTTGTTTGCATGTTCGGTGTATGCTATGTCTGAAAATTTACTTTGAAGGGATTCTGACTCTTTTTCTGTTTCTGAAATCTAGTAAAAAATCCAAAACATTGTGAGGCTGTCAAGTGTAACCAGGCATTCTTCCTTGCTTATTGTCTCTATTGTGATTAAGGGCATGTCTGCCTTGCACAGTGGAGCATCCTCCAAAAACCTGTCAATCAGCTAGCTGAGCTCATGAAGCAGTATATCTTTCTTGCATCGCACTGTGGAAAAATGAACTGAATAGCTGAAGAATAAGACACCTGATCTACCCCATCTACCCAAGGAGACCTATTTCCTATCTCCCTGCTTGGAACTGAGCACAGTTTCAAGATTCACACAACAGTTTATTCTGAGCAATCAGATGAGAGTCCTGGTTCATGTTTGGAGGTAGATTTAATCATAACTCACAGTGTTGTTACTATCAACAGTTGCCTACACCATGTCTCCAAGAAGATACCAGGAGCAGGAGGGGTTAAACAGTGGGTATGTGTCTCAACCCATTGGTGGGGAGTGTGATGTTCATTATAAACTCACAAAGACAGTGGGCACCATGTCAGGAAGCTCTTATTGTACAGTCGCCATGACTCTGGTAACCAGCCCACTATTTAGACTCAAAAGGTATTGACAACAAGCCCTTAAATTTATGCAATACACTTCCACAAGAGTGGAGGATAACAAGCCCTTAAGTTTGTACAATACTCTTCAATAAGTTCTCAATTCCCACAACAAACTCCTTAAAAGTGCTGGCTCACAAGCCACAACACCACTGTTCGCAATCTTCCCACTTGCACAACAAACCTCACTACAGAGTACAGGGTAAAGTATGATAGCTGTGCTTTGCCCAGGCAGAGCAAATGTGGAGAGAAATAAAGACAGAAAAAGAAAAGAGATAACAAATATTACCAGTCCTTAGATCCCATGTTGGTCCTGCTGCGTAGATGATCGGGAGCCTGGGCAAACAATGAGAGTAAAAGACAGAGAGGAAAAAGGTGACCAATTCGCTCCCTTTTATAGTTAACCTGGTGCACACCTCAGCAGCCCTTTGAGCCCCCCTCCAGGAAGAGAGTTGGGGGTAGGGGGGACCAAGCAGGAATCTCTTGAGTGAAGCAGGAATTTGGCTCAGAACAGCACTGCCCCACCTCCACAGGGCTCTCCTTTCTGATCACATCTTACCTGTCATCACAGTCAGAATGTTGGAGGCAAAACATGCTTATGTCTCGTCCTCCACAGCATGTTACCTCATGTGCCACTCTGTTTCTTAGCTCAGCACATTACCACAGATTGTGATTGGTGATGGTTCATATCAGCTCAACAGGCTGAAAATTTCAGCAGGCATTGAGCTGGGCATGTGTCCTATTTGGCCATTTCAGTTCAAGGATGTTAACCTAGGATTTTGTTAGGCAAATACTTACAGGCATCCATCCCATCTATTGAGTATTATTCATCACTGCTTATTTTTCTGCCTGTGCCAAAGACATGTCACCTCCTTCCAAACACATCTTGGATAAATTCAAAAGTTAGATAGTGTTGTAGTTTCAGTGCATGGGGATTTTTTCAGCTAGAGTAGCTGGGAGAGGTGAATTAAAAAAGTTACACATTGCATTATGGTTCTTCATGGAGTATCTCATAACTGGACGACTTGTTTCTGTTTGTGCAGCTTTCTGGAAAGAAGAGTTTCCAGACTGCTTGTGGAGGAAGTCCACTGCTACTTAGAAGAACAGCAAAAGGATGTTTTGTCACTGGGCACTTGGCATCCCTTGGGGAGTTCCTGACAAGTCCTCAGGCATTATATCCATTGCTGAAATATATTTGCTTCTTCATTCTGCCGAAAACTTTCTCCTAGCTTATCCGAAACAGGGGCAGCACTAAACAGTTGCAGTTTTATTTTCTTGTTTTCACATGGGTTTAATCTCAAAGGCTCTCTGCGTCACCCTGGGGGAACACCTTGAGCTACCTGGCTTACAGGTCTTGTTAAAGAAAGACCTCCTCTTCTTCCTTAGGATGATATTCCAGATTGTTTTCTGTCACATCTTCTTTTCCTACTCTAATCAGTATAGTCAAAGTGGCTGCAGATTTTTTACACCACAACTTGTAAATTTTTTTTACATTTTTTTAAATTGTTTTTGCCCTGGGCATCAAGAGCTGTGTTTTCCCCTTTTGCCTATTAATTATTTGTGCCTGAGGGTTGCTGAGGTGATAACAGACCACTCTGAGGAGCCCTGCAAGCTTTTCACCTGCTTTGTCACTTGGAGCTGCTGTTTTTCTTTGCTGGCTGAACAAATAGGGAATAGCCTAAAAAGTCTCTCCTCAGTTTGTTTGGGTTCAGATTTTCCATGCTGTTTTGAACTACTATTTGCTGTGCAGTTTTACCTCTGTATGATTTTGGTGAATGCTGCATGGGTAATAATAACTCCTCTATTGCATCTTTTAAACACACATAGAAAGACAAACCATTTGTTTGTAAGTTTCATTACTTGTTTTTCTTCATGAAACCAGAGGGTAGTTGATTAGAAATGAGAAACAAATGGCCGTTAAACCCTAAAGCATTGTTGTCATCCAAGAAATGTGATGGCCTTAATTCACTGATGGTTAATTTTTAATTGTGTATGTTATCCTCAAACCCCTGTGGAATTTGCCTTGAGTAACTAAGCTTTTTGCATGCCATACAATTCGTTGACTTTCTCAGTTTCCTCCAGTTGTCTACTGGCAAGGCTGTGCCCCTAAAATACACCTTAGAACAAAGGTTAAGATATAATATAATCTCCCCCAAGGAAGGAGGAGCCTGGGATTGTGATGCTTGAAAAGCAGGTGTGGGTTTATTTTCAGTCCTTACACAGACATGAAAAAAACCTTGTCTCTGGTCAGTCCCAAGGTGTGTGTGCTTGCTTGCACATTTCTGAGAAGAGCAGCTTTGATAGGATTGACTTCTGCCACCTGCGAAACTCCAAGGAGAGTCAGTGCAGCCTTCCTACAAGGGAGGTAAGAGCTTTGTATCTGCCTGGTCACTTGTGCATGATGAGAATAAGGGCATGTGCCAATCCAGTTGTGTATTAAGAAAACTAACTTATTTGTCTTGCATTACAAAACCAATTTACTTTTAGAGGGTGCTTGGAAAGCTTCTAGGCAACTTTTCAGAAAAGAAAAGGGACATCAAAGACTTTCAAAGGTATCTCTGCCTGGGATCCTTAAAGTCCTCAATTTTCAAGCGGGGGTCAGACTGGCAATCACTTTCTTCTGAAGAATTCTGTAAAGCTGAATGGAAATTTTTCATTTTAAAAAAAAAGCTCTGAGCACAATAACAAATTATTTGATTTGATGATATATGCATTTCTAAATGATCCTTTCCACGACTGTCCTGACAAGGTCAGCTTTGAAAGAAAGCTTTTTTCAAAATATGTTGCCACTTCTTAGCCATGCAAGCAATAATCCTCCAGCACCTAATATACTCTGATGTTTCCATTGATCACTGCAGGACCTGGCTGTTTCTATTTGCCTGGTTTTCTCTGTCATCAGAGTGTTAAGTGGGATGTGGTTCATAACAGAGTATTTTTTAATGTGGAGGGGAAACATCCCCAGTCCTATTGGCTTCAGAATCTCATAAAGCCTCAGCAAAACTGAAGCTGTGTGTAAGACTCCAGGTAATTTGACTCATTAATATAAAGACACAGCTGCTTTAGTAACCTGTCAGTTTTGAGAAGCCTGTGTGCTTCCTGTGGCATGTGACAGCGTTTGAGTAAAAATGCTGTGTTGCTAGAAGGGCACTGCCTGTGGAAAACAGCTGAAGTGCAAAGAAGTTGCCATGTCTGATCTGACACTTGTAGCTTGGTGCGCTGACTTTAAGAGGCTTGGAATTTCAAGTGGTCAAAAGCAAAACACAGGTAATATCAAGTAATTAAAAACCACCTAACAAACAAAAAGCAACCCCCAAACCTCTCTATGCATCAAAATTTTTATTGGCCTGCTTTGCAGTATTTGATTTTAAATTCTGCTCTTTGCTCCCAGAGACAGTTGACACGGGCTGTGGAGATGGAAGAGATGTCAGCTGTCTTGCCCTCAGGGTGCACTCTATGCGTCCTAACAAGTCCATGAAGAGTGTAATAAAACCTTTGTGGTATTCACTGTGTTTTACCTGATGAGAAGTTAAATAGAAATGGCTTCTGTAAAACTCTTGTCTTCACCATTGTTACCAGATCTTTCGTCAAAGAATGGATTTACAGTGGTCTCATAAGCACAAGCATTGTGTGCTCAGGGTTAAAAGTATGTCGCTCATGCACAATGCGCAGTTTTCAAACATTCATGAACACATTAATATCAAAGTACAGTGACGTACATTACGGCACTTCTACTCAGGAAGGGCAATGTCAAAGTTACCTTACTATACTATTCTGTGGCCATGTTTTCAGCTCAGCTGGATCTGAGCTTGGTGCCAAGTCCTTTCTCCAGTTAATGTAATTGGTTTGCTTCACAGTAATTTACTGCAATTGCTTTGCTTCATTATAACCTTTGTGCTCTGCAAATAGTCATTGTCTATAGGGAAATGAAGCCATAAGAACACCTGCAAACCTGGTCTCTGCTACTGAATTTGTCTTCTGTAGTCTTTTCACCTTTTCTTTATCTAGACTTTAAATTCGGCGTTGATTAAGAGTTGCAAGTTTTGTCTTAGACCCCTGCACCTGGATGTGAATAGGTCGTTGATCTGCCTTTCTAGCAATATGCACCATGCCAGGCTGCACTTCAAACTATACTTTCAAATATGTGTGAAGCAGCTACTTCATAAAGCCATTTCCTTTATAATGGGCATGTATATAAAAATTGCCTATATTCTTCTATAAAGTTATTTGCTATTAAGAAAGGCCTGACATGCATCTTCTAAATTCCAGTACGTTCAGCTTAACGCTTCTATTATTTCACCCTAAGCACTCCAACTTGTGCCCACTTGCCTTGTTTTTCATCTCAGTTTTCTGTGCTTTGTGGTCAAACGGGGAAAACAATGCAGGGCCTAGTTCTTCATGATCACCTTTGTTCTGACACTGTTCCCTGGCCTTTAGTTTTATTATATGGTGTTTGGGTTTCTCTGTGTGCTGTGAGAGTACTGATACAAATATCAGTACCTGGGCGAATGATCTTCTGAAATATAAATCAGCTATAGACACAAAACTTCTCTGCTAAATCATGGGAGGGTGTGAAAACATGCATTACTCCTTTCTCCCCTCATCATAAACCTTTCTTCCATAATACTCTCCTCAAGAAATATAGTTATGCATAGGCACCCATCATCACTGGCTGTACACAATTCTTACACGGTCTTAATCACTTTTACCTCTTGAAAGTACCAACTATTAGTAGCTTACTCAGTTATTTTATTTTTAGCAGGGCTTTCACAATCATAAAGAGATTAACAATTGCAGAGAAGCATGCATATATTAAAATGACTTTGTCATTTGAAACTGCACTGTAGATCTGCTCTTATTCAGTGAGACAGAAGAAGCATCTGCACAAGTTATTACAAGATTACCACTTGTTTTTGTTTTTGTTTTGTTTTCCCCTTCTTTGGGGGCTCTGAGATTTGTTTTGCTGTGAATGGTCAGCTGATATCTAGTGCTGAACACTGTGGTATATGCTCTGTAAAACCTCTATAAAGAAGCTCATACCATGCACACTGTTCTAAATACATGCTGGTATTTTTACAGAAGACTATTAAAGGTGGGCCATAACATTGCCATGAGTTATAAATCTCTGGAGTTAGCACTGTAGAACATTTAATCTCCAGACTCCCAACAATATCTGCAGTGGGCATAGCCATATTCCATAAACAACTGCATGCAAAATTATATGTGGGATGAGTAGTCACTTATACCATGGTTCAGGTAACCATTTACATTGTAAAGATCACCCAGCTCCACCCAATTTCTTATGCAAACAGAATCAATAACATAATGGGAATCTAGATTAGAACGTAATGAGATGTGAGCCTGCAGGTACATAAATTAGTGATCTCCAGTCCAGTCAGATACACATAGAATGCATTTTTAGGGTCAAATATGACTGTTTCAATCTCTGTCAATTCCTGTAATGTTTTAGTGACTCACTTGTCATTTTCTCTGTCATCATGTCCTATGGCATGAGCAGCCATAGGGGGGAAAAAATTGCAGCATTTCAATGAAGCTTATTGTTCATCCCTTTAGTCTAAACCAGGTCATTTACAATGCAAAAAAAATGATGTTTCACTCATAGTACTTCACAGCACCTTTTTATTAAGACTGAGTTGTGGGACAGCTGGAATGATGCTGAGCTTTAACTGTGAATCCACAAAAATCCTGAGCAAATAAACTGAAAGCAGTGATTGTGTACAAAACTGTAATATGGATTTGTAGCTGGTTTCCACTGGGATGAGTACCAGCTTCCTCATGTGTACCTGCTATCTGCAAAGTCCTACAGATGCCATTTTCAGGCAATTTCTTCTCTATTGCTCTCCCTCATTGTAATCAACTGAAAAAGAAAGAATCTTAAAAAATACTATTGGGGGAAGACTTTAAGATGGGAAGAGAGAGAAGAGTTTGAGTGTTTCAGACAAAGTCGGTAAAGAAAAATCCTGAAAATTCCTCAGGAATATTATGAGAGACTGGGATGGATTTGGTGGGACGAGGGGTGGGGGGAGGCAGAAATCTCTGGTGTTAGAGTTGCTGCAGTTGAAAATGTTTCAGTGAGGAAAATGTACAGCCTAAGCATGAATGGTCTGCAAAAATGAAAAAAAACCCAGCCCAAACACAAGAAAACAAATTATCCCATGCCTTCATCAGGACACTCTTGTAATTACAATTTCTTTTCATGTTTGAGAGAACTAGCTGCAGATGTCACTGCCATTATATAACAGAGAAAAAAATATCCCAACCAAAAGACTTTGAATCCAGAAAGTGGGGAATCATTCACAACAGATCAGATATTTCTACCAAGCAAATTTTTTTAACCAAATAAATAAATAAATAAATAGATTAATTATTTAATTAATGACAGACAACAGAATGCATGTCCATTGCCCATACATATTACTGTTGAGTTAGAACTATCATGGTCCCTGAGGAATTTGCAATGTCTCCTAACACTAGTTAAAATCCTCTGTGATACTAAAGCACTTTTGCTGCTTGTAGAAAAAAAAACCTGTTGTTTTAAAAATGTAATTTTTACAGTCTTTAATATTAAAACTATGTTTCTAAGAAATGTCAGAAACTATTCTTGCCAGCAAGGAAGGAATTCATGCTCTGAATACTGTAATGTGAAAATGCCACTCTAATGTTGTGATATAGAAAGCTTTATTATAATTCTCTCTATAAGAGGGCTAAGGTGAGCCAAAGTGGGACACACAGCACTAGGTACCTTCCAATTTCTGTTAATGATATCTTTTGCAATAAATACCTATGTATTTTAACATAGTTTCCTCCTGTACAAAGGGAAAAATAAGTTGAACTTCACATTTGTTCCATATTGTGTTGACCTGTTCTTTTGGTAAATGGATCCTCTCTCTTTATACTCTTTTTTTTTCTTCACATTTTCAGATGTAAATAGCAGATAGATGAGTTTATAATTACAACACAATGTTCCACTGGAATGGTCATTTCTTTTAAGTAGGTTGCATTTCATGAAGGATTTGCCCAGTCTCATAAGTAATACAAGGCAACACACACACTCCTCAGTGTGTGTAACAAGCTGATGTGAAAAAGCTCCCTTACATTTGCTGTACCATCACATGCAACTGAGCTCTGATCCACCTTTCTGCACTTATATAAAGACTGATATTGGCTTCAGTTTTATGTCAGATAATACACCTCTGCCTGTCTGGCCTTGCTGTCTACAGAGTGACTACACAGGTTTAAAACAGAAAGAGAATTCAGTATGTGCTTTTAAAAAGTGGCAAAGACCAAAATAAACTAGAATGTCAGTTGCTAACAGCATCTACTGCACCATTTTTTGCATATGAGAGCTGTTCTTGTCCTTGATATTTTGTAGTGAAGTTATTTTGACCAAAGGCAATTTTTCATCTTATTTAAAAACTAGTCTCTCAAGGACAGGAAATGGGTAATACTAGTTGGGGTTTTTTTTCCATTAGGATAATGTAAAAAGGATTGTGGGTGTTTGTGAAGGGCTTTTTTTGTTTTTTTTGTTTTGGTTTGTTTTTTAAAGCAAGATATCCCACTTAGATTTGCAATATTTCCTATGCTTATGTAGGCACTAAAAGTCTCAACCGAGAAAACAAAATTAAAATCATTAATTTTTTGAATCTGTGGCTAAGAAGAAATGAAAAGTAATCCATAATGCTTTTTGCACAAATAAGGTCATCTTTACCCTTCCCATTTGGCTTTCTTCTCTGCTATATGGCTATTTTCTCCCTGTATTCAACTTTGCTCTTTCATCCATTACTACTCCTAGTTCAAAACCATTTCTTTAAAATATAAACACAATACCAGTAAGGATGAAACATCTGCTATAATAACTCCATTTGTCCTGGAGGTGATTACAGCCAGCAACAAGGAAAGGAAATGCAAAGGAGATGAAAAGGCATACAGTTGGTTGTCACACTGCAAGAAATGACTGTAAAAGAGACATACATTAAAACATTCCCCTAAATAAGATTCTATATTAATATGATTCCTGAAATTCCCATTTTCTTACAGCTTTTTCTTCATCCTCTTGTTTAATACCTGAAACAATGCTAAACTCCCTTCAGCAGAAGATAGGAGTCTCAGGTACACTTTCAAAATGCAGCATGGTGGTACATGGATACCACTGGTTACTAACAGAGACAACTTATCCAAACCACTATACTAGTAGCTCTCTCTCCACTCAGAGATTTATAACACCCATTATGACATCTGTATAGAGAATGCAATGTAAGCTTCCTAGGTCCTATCACATTTTCCCTTGAGTTTCTTCATTTATTTTCCCCTGATACCCAGACTTTCCACCTTCTCTATTTTAAGTGCCTTCATTGTGTTTCCTGACCTTTCTAGTCTCTTTCTGCACAAATTTGAAATCTCGAACTGCTTTCCAAACCCCTTTCTAAATCTTACAAATAGCAACTTTTGCATTTTAATTTGTTGCAATTTGTATGAGCCAAAATCAAGAATCCCTTTTAGCTTTTCAACCTCTTCATTGCTTCTTTGCTATGTCCAGATTTTTGCATTATGTAATAGATTGATTGGCATTCTAGGGGAATGGCAGCATTTCTGGTCATAAATAGCTCCATTTCAGAAGGTCTGCATGTACATCTCCTCAGATACCAGGCAGAGAGACTCAAAGTAGTGGTATTATGTGTGCATTGTATGTCATGTGCATGTGTGTATCCAGAAAAAGTCACTTTTTCTATCCCTTTCTGAAATATTCTTCTTGGCTTTCCTTTTAATTAGAACCTGAAATGCAATTACTGAATTAATAAATCTCAAAGTATATTTAGTTTTACAGTAAGCAGCATTCACCTCTATTAAGACATATGAAAATAATAACCTTCAAAACTGCTGCTTTATACAGACGAATGTACCACAGGAATTTTTTTTGTACTTTTTTCATATGGTATCTAAATTATTAACTTTCCTGATGAGGTTCACAGAAATTCTTTTAATAAGTTGCTATGATATTAACCTTTTGTGTAATATAAAAATTGCATTTAATGGTATAATTATGTTTAAATGAATCCATTTTTAATTTCTTTGGCTCTAATTTGATGTTGCTGTACTTCAGCTTTGGAATGTAGAAATGATGAAATGTGTTTGTGACCATAGTCATGACTCTACAAACAAAACAGAAAACCTCACCTTTCAAGATCTGAACTTGTTTTCCTCTTGCAAACTGGAGTTCCCAGCCCTCCTTGTCCTTTTGCTTCATCTTTTATAATGATACATGTAAAAATTTCCTTTCAGAAAAGTGTGCATGATAATAACAGCCATTTGAGTGCATAGGAATTTCATATCTAACTGCCTCCTATGTTACAGCTTCGTATGCATGTGGTTGTAGGACTTTTCACTTATGTATCTACATGAAGGAATGCTAATTAGCACAATGCTTTGCCCATCACAATAACCCTGGAATATTGGCTTTGTGCTAACTTGGAAAATAGCTGCACAAACTCCTGGGAGAAAAGATTACAAAGGAGTGTGGAAAACAGAGATGCCACACTGGTTTGAAAGTCCTGACACCCAGATTACTGATGGATGAGAGTTTCTTCTGGACCCGAAATATTTATGTGCCCATGCTGTTTCCTGGACTTATGCTGCTGACCACCAGTAGAAAGAGGCTAGTGTCCTAAATGAAACTTTGATATGTCCCAGTGTGCTCATTCTGTTTAACGCAGCTTCTCATACACAAACCACCTTCAAATACCAGCTTAGGCATTTCTGTAAGGCACTTTGCCAAGTAAATAGGCATTAAATGAATCCTTCAGCTTACTAAGTCAGGTCACAGGAGGTTGCATCATGACAGGTGTAATAATGAGAAAAGACTTCTGGTTGCTTGTAGGTCCACATTGTCCTTCACTGAGATGCAAGGAAAAGGCAATGTTTTTATGAGATTTGATCTTAAAATGAATTTGTGGTCTTTCTCCCACGCTGCCTGGCATCTGGCACAGTTCTGCTTGAGGCACAGGTTTAGAAAGTAAAGCAAATATTTGAGGTTTTCTGTCATTTGTTTTGTGAGTTTGAGTGTATTTTAGTTTCCTTTGTTTTCTTAGGCAATTGCCAATTATATCTACATTCTTTAGAGATGCGTGTGAATGGGCATATTAAAAGCTGTGTAACATTTAGTATCTCAGCTGTGTGAGAGACTTAAAACAAGGAAGTATGGATGATTTCCAGGTTGCCTGGGGCATCCAAACTCCTTAGAGGCCAGTATACTGTCCTAGTTCTTTATGTGCAGTTTCTATTGACTTCTGCCTCAGAAACAAAGAAAATATTGCAGGAAGTGAAACAGGAGGGACAGAAGGAATTTTTAGTAAAATATTATACTACCATATATATTGATTTGTACCGAAACAGTTTGATTGTAATTGCTAATGTTAAGAGGATTACTGCTTCTTAGCACAAGTTATCATGGTAGCAATTATTTCCTTTGTCTCTCAACCACACAATTCATTAAACAGCATTTCTTTGGACAAAGACAATATAGAGATGAGAAAGCATATGCACGTATTTGTTGTGGAACTTGCTTATTCTGGAAGCCCTTTGTGGTTCTCCAATGATCTTACCAGTCTCCAATCATCCAGTGAGCAAGCAAGCCATTTCTGATAAAGAGAGATGAAACACAGGCTTTTTTTGGACAGAAATATTCTGTCCAAAACAGACCAAGGTCTGTTACACAGCATGAGATAAACATTCCTGAGGGCAGCAGCAGAAGGTGGTAGTCTAGGAGAGACCTCTGGCTGAAGACCATCACTTAAGATTTAAAATGAAAATGTGCTGGAATTCTTTATTAATTAATTAATACAGAAAGGATATTTAACTTGCTTACATGTAAGCAAGGGATGAGGGAAGAATTCACAGACAAACTCAGTATTGATTCCTCACTGTTTTCCCATGTTAGGTGTTCTGCGTGGGTGTTATATTACAGATTATTCTCAAAGTGAACTACAGGTTAGGAACACTCTAAGTGAATGATTATTTCCCCAAGTTTGTCTGTGTTTTGATGCTTCTAGTCCCTTATTTGAAAAGATGAAAAAGAAACAGAAAAAGATCCTTCTGCCTCCTAAGAAACTGGTGGTGTGTATGCAGAATTAAAATGCCACAGGTATGACCAACCTGCTAGTACACACAGCTGTTTATATATATTTGGGGGAAAAAAAATACAGCCTGGTAGGTAAGTTAAAATTGCTTATCTAATAAACATCAAATCACTTGCACTGAAGTCTAACAGGGTTAGACAAAGTACCAGGATAAGGGGCTGATTATACTCCACAGGTAGAGATAGTAGAGTAAGACACAGGAGTTAATAAACACATAAGGAAATTTCAACAGACTGCTTTCCAGTGAAAAGCCAGTGCACACTTTACTGTCCTAGTTTAGCTATTAACACTTGGGTTTTTTCATGAGAATAATCTCAAAGCAATTGCAGGAATGTTTATACACGTCCCTTGGTTGGAAATTAGTCAGAAAAGTGTGTACCTTCTGAGAAACAAGAAGTTAAAATACAAAGATCTGAACAAAATCTGATTGAAAAGTTAAATAGTGAAATTTTCTGGAGTCATTTGTCCATTAATCTATAGCTGTCATGAGAACCCAGATAAAGAATGGGTTTAGTTTTAGAAATTTCCTTAGGTTTTTTATCTAGTTCTCCTCCTTCTTTCAGGGCATGTGGTAAAATGTCATGAAGATCATGGAAACCATGATTACGTGCATGCTGTGGAAAAACAGAGGTCTTTTTGGGCCCTTCAAATGTTCCTGATTGTCAGCAGGGTACCTGACAATTTTACTTGGGATGTAACAGATTATAGAAAAGAAACTAAGAAAACTGTCATAGGGGACTGAAGACACTGCAACAAGTTTTGCAGTTCAGAAGAGATGAAGTGAAAAATATTGTACCTTGTATTAAGTTATTGTTACTATTAGACGTACAGAAATGAACAGGCACTATATAAAAAGATTAAGTTACTTCATGCATAAAAGAAGATTAAACTGCTTTACAAGGTTTTATGATACAAAGTTATTGCAATCATCTGAGCTGGGAAAGGCATGCTCTTGATATAATATATAATTTTGCAGAGCTGCCAGCATGGTGCAAGGTTAATTCATTGTTCCCGTAACATGAAACAGCTGACAGCAGTCAGATGCATAATTCCATGCCTATTAATGAAAAATTAATATCTTCACTGCACAATTGTTGATACTCAAAAGATAACAGAGATCTCGGTTTGCCTGCTCAGAAAAGAACAATAGGTATTCTGCCATTTGAGTCTCGGAGTTGATTATACACTAGGAATTCCAATGCAATTGTTCAGTGCTGCTATTGATTGCAAAACGGAGGTTATTTTGTGCAGGAGTAAATCTCTTTAACTGAAAAAGAGGAAAAAAAGATTGCCTGTGACTGCTATTGCCTACTAGCTTGAAGAAGAAATCATCGCTATGCACACAATGTAACCAACAATCCATATTAATGTGTTACTAGAACATTGAATAATGTGTCAAGATTTCAGATTTGATGATGAATCTGGCTATCTGGATTTTCAGCTTTACGAACACTTTCTGATTCTCAGAAATTACAAAGTAGCAGCCCAGTAGAAGCCGATTGCTGGTGATCTCTTAAGGCAGGTGGCTGAAGCACTGAGGTATCCAAAATTCGATTTTATAGAATAGTTCTTTAGGTAATTTAAAGCAACACAGCTAATGGAGTTATCACACTTTATAACACATAGGAAGGGCCATCATGTTACTCGTAAACTGAAGAAATAATAGAGAGTACCTTCTCCTGGTAGATTTCTGTCCAGGCTATTTTTAAATACCCACAATGAAGGAAATTCCCCAATGTCTCCAGAGAAGTTGCTGCTGTATGTTTCAATATTCAGTCCAAACTTCCCTGGCAGTACAGTAACTTTGACATCTCCTCTCCAATCTTTATTAAATGTGGAGTTCCTCCTCTTAAAGAGCACCTCTCTCTAATGCAGACGCTCCCTTTTTTTATTTTTTAATTATTGGAAGATCATTATGAATTCCTTCATGCCCTCTCTTTTCTTAAAGAAATCAAGCCAAATAATTTCACTTTTCTGGGCACAGTTTTCAAATCTCTTGTTGCTCTTTCTTAGGCTCAGTGTTTGCAAACTATGTTTCCCAGACTGGATAGGCTAAACTCAGCTGAACCCAGTGAGCACTGAGAGGAGATTGAAAAAAATCTGCATTTCCATGTGTGACACCCTGGTTTTAAATAGACATGGCTATTTACAAAGCTGTATCATAGAGCTGATCAGTGAATGTTTTAGTTACAAAGCCTTCCAGCTTTCTGCTCTCCTATTGCCTGGCCAGTTGGTTCATACTGTGTGTGCTTTGCTTTTTACTTTCTGAGTGTAGAACTTTGTATTCTTATTGATTTGAATTTCATCTTGTTGATTTCACAACTTTTCTTCAATGTGTCAAAGTAACTCTCCTCCTTCCCTAGAAGTACTCCAGAGTACTTGTACCCCCTCCAAGCTGCTTATAACCAGGAAATTTACAACTGTATTATCTATTCTATCATCACTCAGAGAAGCATTATTAAAATAATTTCACCACAGTTAGACCTCAGTTCTGACAGGCAGTAGAGAAAAGAGAAGCAAAAACTACAATAGCATCTGGGAATGCTTTCCAAAGTCAGCATCAGACACAATGTAAGCAACACAAGTTCACAGAGCTGTTTTGTGCCCATCAGAACTTTCTGATCTTTTTCTTTTTGAGGGATTTGTTTTTGAATAACTCTGCATATCTCCAAAGTACATGTGTTGTCAGACGGTATTGTGGCCCTTCTGTTTCCAGTCATAACTCAAACATTGCTAGAGTCACAAAGCAGAAAGGAGGAGAAACAAAAGGGTTTGTGTAAAATAAAATGCTTTCAAACTTTTACTCCAAACTACAGCTTTAAAAAAAAAAAGCTTTCTGTAAATCACAGAAAGAAATACTATGCTTAAACAAATAAAATAAAATAATTTCTAGTAAATTACAGTTCTCATCTAAACACAGCACCTTAGAAATTAATATAGTATTAATTGCCACAGACTTCAAGTATGAGGAAATCAAGAAACACAGGAAACACGTACCACACACAATGTATTACCATGCAGAATTACCTAAACTGTAACTGCAATTTTAAGCAGCTTTAGTTACCCCAGACAAAGCATGTCAGCAAAATATCTTACACTGCTTTGGATAGCTGAAGTCACTTTAGATTAGCTAAGATATCTTTAGCCAAAGCTGACTTTTTCTTTTCTTGTTTCAGTTACACAGATGATGAGGGTCAGAAGTTTTTTAAGAACTTCCTTATTTAAAGTTCTTTCACAGAAATAGCTTAAATCTGTGAGTTGAAAACACTGAGTACATTCTAAGTCCACTGTCTGCCATTGTTTTTACAAGCCTAAAAGGTTCCTGAAAAAGATGGCAGAGGCTGTGGAAAATTGCCAATGTATGTGGAAGTAGAGATGCTATGTAAAATTGGAAACTAAGGTAGTTGCCTATGGTTTTAGAGAAGGTGGGTTTCATAGGTGTCATGCATAATCACTGGGCCCAGAAATACTATGGGGCTTGTATCTTCTAGATGATTGTTTTGCACTTCAGGGGAGACTCCAAATTCAGGGCAGTATTTGCCAATCAAGAAAAGGTAATTAGTAGAGAATACTGTCTGAAAAAACTACCAGTACCTTGGCAGAATGGAAGCTTCACTTCTGGATCAGTGCTTTTAGGTAATCTTTTGCTGTTAACATGTATTTGGCAGAAATAAAGAAATTCTATAGTGCCATTAAGTTCCATACCTGTAATTTATTATTCTTGAGTAATTTGTAACTAATTATTTTTCCCCATTGTTTTAATCTGAGAAATGTATCAAAAATGCTTGGACAAAATTTGCCAAAGTGCCCCTAGATTGCATACAGAGAGAACTAATGGGGTTTCAAGATGCCAGCTGAGAAGGCTCAAGATAAATTTATTATTATGGTCTAATAAGGGCAAAAGACAAACACTGACCTTATTTTTTGGAGCTGCACAATGTCAGCAACTCTTTCTTAAAAACTTCAGTAAAAAGGCAAGTCTTTGTGCTATAATGACATATAAACTGGTGTTGGGATTTCTGCCATCTAGCTTAAAATTTCATGATTCTTTTAAATGGGATGCTAAATTTGAAGCCACTTGTTTGGGAGACAGATAATTTTGTTCCAACATGTGGTAGTGTGGAGTCACAAAGAGCTCTGACTTCTATTGTTTCAGCCTTACTGTAATAGGATTGTAGCAGTGGGTGGAAAATATGCAGGTTTCTCTGGGAATAAGTTGTGATGATTCTATTCAGAGCCCTCAGAAATACAGCAGTGGTCTCCTATAATTGGGTCATGCAAGGAAGGGTATCTGATTGTTTGAATTGTTGCAAATGGCACTTCAATGAGTGTAGAGCCATAAATATCCCAGTTCTCAAAGAACAAGGGTCTGCTGCTGTCCTGATTCGCAAAAGCAGAGGGGATTTGGGATTGAATATACCCAGAGTGAGACTGACACAAATGAGGTCAGATGTTGGTAACCAAAACTATAACTCACTTTATTACCATCGAACAGAGAGAGAGAAAAGGGGGAAGAAGACAAAGAATATTATAAAAGCAAAGGTGAGTCACCACCATGGATCCAGTGTCTTTTTCAGAGGGGAGAGCTCTCAGATCTTGGGGGTGTCAGCTCACCACTTTCATGCTTATGGTCCATTCTCCTTTATGGCTTAATTGCAGCAGTTTGTAGACCAGGCTAATGGCACTTTCCCCATGTAGGCCTTGATATTCTGTCCTTATCGGGGTCCTTTGCAGCAGAGAATTGACAATTTTTTGGCAAAGCAGAAGTCATAGTGGCAGCACATTCTCACATACCGGACTCCTCACGTGAGGTGGCTGTTGTGTCTTCTCCATATCTGCCTGTTCCAAGCCAGCCATTTCTCCACATTTCAGGGCTGGAAAATCACCATGTTGATGACCACATCAAGATACACTGCACCTGGGTACACTGTTGAGACAAAAGAGCACATTTTTTGATCAGTCATAGCTGCATGGATGAAAGGTATTGGCTTTGCTTGCCTGTGTTGTGCACTAATGACTTGTCCCTACCACCAATCTGGTCACATGCTGCCCATGGGGTACAAACTACAGACAGATATAATTTGACCTTGTCTAAGAGCCTGTTTAGTAGCTTCTGGAATTCTATTTCAATCTGGATCACTAAGTTTGGCATTGCTTTTGATTTTTAATCTGGAAGAATTTTTTTCATTCTCCACTATATTCACAGTCTAATCTCCCAGGCTTGGCTAATGCTCTTCCAATAGTAATCATTATCTGTAGCTGTCTTTATCTTCTTTCTGTATTCTAATCCCTTCATGCTTTATTTTCCTTTTCTTTCTGTGACCTTTTTTCTTTGCTGAATTTATTGCATGCTTTCCTCTGGCAGCCTCTGTAAATATGTGCATTTCTATTAGTTTCATCTCAATGTGTATGGGATTTATGCCTATACAGCTTGCCCTCCACTTAATTTAATCACAGGTTAATTAGATCCCCCACTTAATTTGATCAAAACCTTCCTTGAGCCAAATCACTTACATTAATAAGACTAGTGGTACTTTCTACCCTTTAGTTTGATCAATATCGATCTTTTTAAGCAGGTACTTTGGGTAATTCAATCACTGGCTATGGATATTTTCCATTTAATTAATAATAAAGGACAACCTCCTTAATGAGAGGAGAAAATAAACATGGAAAATATATGCAGACATGTGAAAGAGACTAAGGAAATTCTGGAGGAACAGTTTAACTTCTGTTTTTGCTTCTATCCTGAAGCAGTTCTCTTGGTGACAACACAGTCAATTCTACTGTGCACGTTGAGCAGTGTTGTACCACTGGCAGTGTTAATGAATGCACAGAAATAATTGTAAAGAATTTCAGCGTATTATTGTAATATTTGAAAGATGGGTTGATTAGACAAAAATTTCAGCTAGCAGAGATTGTATTGGAGAAAAGTTTTGTACTTCAGTGTCCCAATTCTGAGATATGGTACCATCACTTCCTTAGTTTTACAACAGCAGTTTCTAACATTTACTGTTTCCAGTGTAGCAGAAGTCCATTGGGAGTCCTGATATATTGTATTTGGGTGGTGACTAATAAAATATTGATTCTAAATGCCAGGGATCAAGATGCCAATGTGATAATTTATGTACCTGTTATGTGTGTATGGGTATAAGAATATTAGTGTTGAATGAAGTTACAGATAGCATATTTCTGAAACATGGTGCCTGCTGTGTTAAAAAAAAAATGTAAATTCTATGCTTAGATTTAATTTCTCTAGAGAGGTCATTTACAGACCTTAAAATAACCACAGAAACTGAAGGAAGACTAAATGATCAACCTTGCCTTTTTCAAGAGCTCCGATTGATAGGTGGCAACCTTCGTGTGTCACATTGTAGATGACATATTTTAGTGAACATTTGTTCACATTACTACTGCCACGGTTTCCAGGAAGAATATTTGCATTAATTCATATGAGTTTATGCTGTCCAATCTGTCTCAGAAAAATGTGTTCAGATAGGTATTATGAGATAGTTGTGAAGTATGTCTACTTCAGCTAGACTTTCAGAGGCATGTTGTTAGCAGAATCACTAAAGCACAAATTCCAGTTCTCCAGAAGAACAGCATGTTGATCTCACATTGTCCTTATCAGGCCCCTAATCCCTGGGTCTCCTCCATCAGTTTCTGTAAGTTTGCAATCCCTAAACCAATACTGCTACCTACTACACTAGTGAAAGCAACACAGGATTCAACAAAATTGCATATGTAACATTTTTCAGCCTCTGGTAGGACTAACAGTTGAAATCTGGTTGGGGCAGTAGGACAGAAAATAGTCCATTTCACCTAACTAAATCCATCCAGAAATTAGGTGACTAGTCACCTATCCTCACCTAAAACACATCTGCTCCTAAGTGCACTTGATTTTAACTTATTTATGTGGGATTCTTTCTCTCTGTTGATGTTAAGGGAAGCTTATATTTCTAGCTTTAACAATCCATTAAACTGTAAGCTGAAAGCAGGTGAGGGGAATTTCATCCTTCTTATCAGTTGATAATATCAAGAAACGTTGCAACCTATATTAAAAAAATATTTTTAAAGATGTGCTGAAGATCTCTTTAAGAGATCTTTAAGAGATCTAAGTTGCTGTTTATGGATCATTCTTTCTTACAAATGTCTCAAAACACTTAAGTCTCTTGAGTCTTGTACTAGTGATCAGAAATCACAGCAAAGATAACTATAATTTTTGATGTCAAATTTCATGAATGGTTTTGAAAATCTAGGACTAAAGTGTCATCTGTGTTTACTTCCCTTAATGTTTGTAAACTGATTCTTGAGGCTGCAAGAAGTGTAGCTTGCCTGCAAGTCTCACTTGGTACTCTGGTGAGTTCTCAATATGAGAACCAAAGTTCTACAGGTGAAAATAAAATTATTTCCAAGGTCAGAGACTACTGTGAGAATTTCATTTATGGTTTACTAGAGCTTTTAGTCCACCATATACACTGGATTTTAATTTTTTTCATAAACTGATTCTTGAGGCTGCAAGAAGTGTAGCTTGCCTGCAAGTCTCACTTGGTACTCTGGTGAGTTCTCAATATGAGAACCAAAGTTCTACAGGTGAAAATAAAATTATTTCCAAGGTCAGAGACTACTGTGAGAATTTCATTTATGGTTTACTAGAGCTTTTAGTCCACCATATACACTGGATTTTAATTTTTTTCATTTCATTTTTAGG
>NW_008677737.1:136353-177910 GCF_000695815.1 Acanthisitta chloris | reverse complement strand
TGAAGGTTTTTGTTAGAAAAAGTGGTTATCTGCATAGAGAATTATATCCATTTACCCTGTTTTGAGGGAGTCTCGGAATTAGGGTTGTGGCTGCACCACACTCCCTTTATAGTTGGCAGAGATATATGATCGTCACAAAAGGCTGAATCTTTCCATCAAAGTGGTGAACAGTGGAGATATCTAGGTCTCTCTCTGGGTCTAGAATATAACTATGTACTCAATCCAGAAGTCTCAACAAGATGCCCAGAAGTGCATGGTACTCAGGCTAGTTGTACATGTGCAATTTTATGCATGCATCAGCCTCTTGATTATGACAATTTTGCATGTATGAATTTAAGCTTCTTTTGCTACAATGAAGAACTAAATAGCTTCTTCATAAAGACTGCTTTTTTCTGTAGAAAGTGTCTTCACTTGTAAATATCTGTTGACCTCCTATGGGAGTGCTTGAAAAGAGGAAAGGGGAGATAAAACAGCAAGAGAAAAAAAACCCCACCAAAACAAAAGGGTTTGTGGTTTTGTTTGGGATGAAAGTGAGGCAGTTTGTAATAAGTGCTTAAGCATGTTGAAGTGCCTGTATTGTGATGACTTCTTACATAGCAAATATAACAAATACACCACTGAGAGAGAGAGACTAAAGATTCAGAGTATGAGGAATTTTGGCAATGTCCTATGATGCGAAATCTTTTGTGTTGCTGTTGGTCCATGGCTGTGCAATGGTCCTAGATTTCAAAAGATTTTGCTATCACTTCCATTTTCTTTGAAGTCAAACCATTATTTTTTCCTACTGGGAATATATATTCACATATATATGGAGAAAATATGTGTGATTCCTATGTCAACAGCTCTGACACAAGTGGTTCGTGATTTTCTGGTTTCCATAGAAACATTAAAAACATTTGTAAATCTTTGGGGTTTAGGTAAGTATGTTCCATTTTATAACAAACCAGGTGCTAAGACTCTTATCCCCCCTTTTTTTTTGAAACATTTTCAAAGTCTATGAAAAATAGTGCTGGTAAACTAGACTGAAACAAGGAGCAAATGATGGTATTTCAGGCAACAGTTTTCAAACTGTTCTACATTTGTAATTATGAAGTTAAACTGCAAAAGCCCTATGCTATCAAAAATTCTTGTAAATCTTGTGTGTAGGAAAACACACTAGGAAGAAAATATTAATAAGGAATAGGTTTGGTATTTAGGAGACCTGGTTTATATACCCACTTCTACTACTATCCTTCTGGTTTTGTCAGAGCAATTTTCGCATCTTTCATGTGCCATCTCAAACAGTGATCTAACATGATACCATTTTACTGAAGTTCTTACACATCTACTGATAAAAGTGATGCATAGCAGCTATGTATGTAATCACCATCACCATCTTGCTACCTGAATGACCTTGTACTGTTTTACCATGAGATGCTTTCACTAGGAATACAGTCCTCTAGTCAGCAGAAAAAATTCTACTCACCAGAGAGAATGCTGAGATTGGCGTGGGGTGCAAGGAGGCCTTGCTTCTGGCAAGACTAATATTGGAACCTCTGAAGAGGTAGGAGGGCTGGGTGGGGAAGCTGTTAGCAAGTATGCTGATAGATCCACACAGACAATGAGTGATAAAGCGTAACTCAGTTTGCAAAACAGCTGAAATTATTTTTTTGAAAAAGTTCTCTTATGGCTTTTTAGCATGACTGAAATATTTTTCCACTCTCACCTTAGCTTGGGGAGGATAGTAACAAAAGGTGGGGTATCCCAAAAAACTGCTATGTGATGGAGGAATTGGACAATCAGTGACTTTCTGTTGTGGCAAAAATGGGCAGAAAGTGGCTTTTAAGCTGCTGTCAATTTCTGCCATGGCTCATGATGCTATGGTTCATGAAATTATTTGGCTAATGGGTTTGTACTACGCTTTAACGTGTCTGCTGAAATGTCTGGTCTCTGTGGGAGAGAGGCTAGTGCTTTTGCCCCATATTATTCTCCAGCATAGTAGCAGGAGTCCAAGACTGTGATGGAGACTTTGAGCAAAGATTGGCAAATTTGGTGGGAATTCACCATATTTGTGACTCAGAGACTGTGAAACAATTATTTCTAAGTTGAGGAAGTGCAGGGAAGAAGGGAAAGTCAGGAGAATGAGAGCATCACGGGGAAAAAAGATGGACAAGTATGTTCTAGGACAATCAGTTTTTGTCTTTATTGCCCTTTCTAAATAGAAGGCTAAATGATACTGGAAGCCACTCTAGAGAAATCAGAATATGGGCTGTGCTGTGAGCCCAGGCTTGCTGGCTGGGGAGAAAGGCAAAGAAAGTCAGAAAAAGAAAAATGCAGTAAGGATGCATTTGAGGTGCAATAGGTAACATCAAATGTTGTTGCATAGAATTGCGTGACAATACGTTACAGACAACACAAGCATAAGACAAACAAGCCTTGGTAGTTGTTTTAAATCATAAGTAGTGTTTTTGGATTAATAAAGTCAGGGGAAGAGATGGAAGTGCCTTCATGAGTAATAGTTGTTGGGCTCAGACTGATCCTTATTTCTGCAGTAGAGTCTATGTAAGGTTAGCAAGGCTTCTTGGTTCAGTAAACCCCTCCAATAAAGCCACTTAAATCTAAATGCATTTACCTTCCTTTTGCCTTCATGATTTTTCATGTCAATCACAGCTATTTGTTTTTAATGAGGACTGCTTCCCCCCCAGCACATCTTCCCCAAATATTACCATACATCACGCAGAGCAGATATGGTGACATAGCAATCTTTTTCATTGTACAAGTCATTAAGGGGACAGATAGCAATTTGAAATTTGTAAATATTCTGACAAGTCAATTGCCCCCTGCCCATTTTATACCCATAATCTGCCAAGGTATACCTGCCACTGCAGACAGCATTATCACTAACCCAGCATGGGCCATCACAGAGTGATATCTGGTGGTATGTTAATAAAAGACTAGAAGAACAACAAAAACACATCTCAAAATGACAACTATAAACAACCTACCAGTTGCAATAAAAAATGCTGCCTCTAGAAAATTAAAAATTGTACACCACAGTGATCTTAGCCTATGCCTGACTACACCAGTGCATGGCATTAAGTAAGATTCTGGCTTCTCTACAGTTGAGGCTGTCTGAGGTGCAAGAGTCTTTTTTTTTCTCAAACATGAAAGCCTCTAGTAAAACAAATGCAAATATGCAATGTTCTTGACAGGTTCTTTTTTCTCATGTTGTGTTATATATTTTCAAATTTGCCTTGGAAAACTTCCCCTCTAATGAAACATGCAGAAAGACTCACAAATTTCAAAATACAGAGTAATATTGTTATTACTCACATTCCTGGTGCTTTGAGTAAAGAGGAAACAGAACAGATGCTGTTTGATGTAATCAAAGCAAATTGCAATCTTAAAAGATCATAAACATATACAGTATTTTGGTATTATTCCATTATCTTATTGTTAGAAAAGTATTTTAAATGAAAACTTGAATAGTTAACATTTAAAATACTATGAATAATACAATCTTTGCTCTGGAACTCAGCCTGGATCTTTCCATTTTTTGCTAATGATTTTTTTAACTCATTTTTATTGAACAATCCCTTAAATCTCCTGGCAAGATGAGATCTTCTGTCCTGTTTTGTACAGTGGGGAAACTGGAGTTCCAACTTTTCCTTGGATTAGAACATATACACCTGTCCCCAGAGAACTCCCTGCTTAGAGTCTCCCATGGTTTCCCAAATGCCTGTTGTCATTGCTGACAAGTAGTCAATGTGTTTCTTAGATTGGAGGCATGGGATGGAACAGTGATCTGCTGTTCAATTACTTAATCTCCACTCTGTGAGAATTACATAGGGGAACACTAAATTTGTGTTTTGGGGTTTTTGGGAGGGTTTTCTGATTAAATCTCATGTTCTGATGAAAACAGAGGCAATGAGGAATAACTCCTTCTTGCATGCTCAAACGGTAGAGACATCCCTTTTGCTTCTGACAGACAGACAAATATCCTGCCTGGTTACTCACGGTCAACAAATGGGCTCTCTGCCCTCTCCACGTGGCCTTCCGTCCTCCTTGCCCTCTTCTGTGCCTTCCCTTGCCTTGCATGGTTCAGAGTGGGGATGGCTTTTTCTCCAGGTAGATGCTGAAGTGAGATTTTTGGTGGCTCTATATGATATTTTTAAGTTTTGAGCTTGTGTAGATCTTCTGTCCCCATTTGTCAGCATTTAGGAAGGCACAGGGCCCTGACTTGGAGCAAGGGTAGAACTGAAACCTACCACTGGTTTGGGTGATGAGCCATGGGCTGCCCCAGGCACTGGTAATGCAAGACTAAATGCAAAGGTCTTAGGCCTTGGGTACAGGTGCTTAAGAGTACAGGAGGGAACTGAACGCTGAGTGATGAAGCAGTGCTTATGTTCTGAAAGTGCCAGTGTTTCTGAGCCCTGGTGTTTGAGAAACAAGTCTATCTCTTCAGATTTTGGACAATGCATGATATAATCTACACATTCAATGTGAATTTGTAGTGAAACGTAGCCTATATGCAGTTTGCAGGATAGATTTTTATCACCGTAAATACTGGAATACAAACTCTTACTTGACTCTGGTAGGCAGACTCTTCTAAACCTAGACCCGCTGGGCTGGGTCTTGGTTTGAGAAACAAGTCTATCTCTTCAGATTTTGGACAATGCATGATATAATCTACACATTCAATGTGAATTTGTAGTGAAACGTAGCCTATATGCAGTTTGCAGGATAGATTTTTATCACCGTAAATACTGGAATACAAACTCTTACTTGACTCTGGTAGGCAGACTCTTCTAAACCTAGACCCGCTGGGCTGGGTCTTGTGCCAAGGTTATGAGGGATTTTTTTTTTCCCTAGGTATCTCCATTCAGATTTGGATGATCAAAACAATGTGCAGATGTTTCTTTCCCTTCAAAGGGATTCAGCATTCATTCTGCTGGCAGTGCAAGAGACTGAAGCAGTTGAAAACCGAGTCACCACTGCCTGAATTTGGTTAACATCTGAATCTATGAGTCCTTAACTTTTCTTTACTGGGGAATTATGTTTCAATATATGATATCTCTCCTACAAGTCCCTGAAAAAGCAAGATTTCCCTATGGATACATTTGCAGATCATAACTCAGCTGTGCTTGGCAGTTACTGCCAGTTCTAGTTGTAATACAAATAAACCCCCCTGTAATTATCATGTGGACATTGTTCTACTTATTTAGGGGTGTGTCTTTTCCATTTCACTTGTCACTTTAGTTTGCCTTAAACTAATTTAAATAAAAGTATTCTCTTTCTTGGGTAGGTATTCATCTGTGGAATTGCATCAGTACTATTTCAACTCTTTTATTCTAATGTTAGAAAAAAAAAATTCAACTCTTTTATTCTAATGTACTACTAGAAAAATGTGGCAAATGTGGCATCACAGGTCTTCTGGCTGAGGAGATCTAAACCGAATTTTCACCTCAGCTTTGTGGGCTGACATGTCAAAAAACAGGGGAGAATTGCTGTGACCTGGTGTCACAGGTAGCAGCAGCAAACAGTATCAGCCCTGACTCTAGTGAGTAGCAAGCAAAGGACTTTATTCTAATGTACTACTAGAAAAATGTGGCAAATGTGGCATCACAGGTCTTCTGGCTGAGGAGATCTAAACCGAATTTTCACCTCAGCTTTGTGGGCTGACATGTCAAAAAACAGGGGAGAATTGCTGTGACCTGGTGTCACAGGTAGCAGCAGCAAACAGTATCAGCCCTGACTCTAGTGAGTAGCAAGCAAAGGACACAGGGACTGCTTCAACTCCTCTCACTTTCACCACTCATGTAGAGAAAGTGTATGTTCCTAATGTCCTAATTTAGGTAGAATAGTTAGGTGCTTCAATTTAGGAGTGAAGAGTTCAGTTTCTTAATCCTCGTGCTTTATTTCGTCTTTATTTCTCCTTTATTTCTCCTTCTTCTATCTGCTGTTACATATATGCAGACTGCTGGTGCACCTTTCCTCTGAGTATAGTACCTAGCACAGAGAAGCCATGTTTTCCATTCCAAATGTCAAGAAACTGTGGTACTTATGAATGAGAAATCAATACCATTTAGTAGGCAAATATTGTTATTTCCAACACTTTTTTTATTCTGCCCTGCTTTTGTTCACACAGCTAGAGGATTTTCAGTCTCCTTGCTTTTCATCTCCAAGCTTGGGGTTATGTGAGCTTTTAATCAGCAGGCTTCCAAGCTTTAGCTCTTGAGTTCTGTGGCCATCAATCGAGTACCAGAAACTGTCTGAAAATGGAGAAATGAAAATGCAAAATCTCTTTCATTGTTTCCTGATCCTTTGATGGCACAGGTAGCAAGTTTTACCCTGTTTGTAAAAGGATATTTGAAGCTTTTGTAGATGAAAACATCGTATGTTTGTTGCCAAAAATCATTGTTATGAATATAAATGGTAATTTTATTTAGAAGACTTAATTGCTTTTTTGAGGATATTTTTATGATTGTGGCACTGCCATGTATAATGGCTGACCTCTCTGCTGTCACTGCAGAAGAAATTACAAGCAGGGTATGTCTTCATAGCTGGAAAATAATAACCTCAGTTATTTGCCTAAAGACAATGGTATCACAGGCACTGATACAATTGGTACCTTTGTCAAAGGAAAGCAGTGGCAAATAAAGCCATTAACGTGTCTTCTCTTCCTCACACCAGAATTGTGTTGGATGTACCCCGAACAACGAACAAAGAGTCAGGTTTGCTGTTTCTCTCTCTCCTTCCTTCTCCTGTTTACCTCCTGAGTAACCTTAGGCAGGATGATTCATATAGATGCACTGTGCCTTGGCTGACCAGTGAGTACAATGACATGGTGGAATTAATTGATCATGCAGCTATTTTATGTTCTTTCCACTAGTATTTTTGAACTTCTGGGACCTTTGCATGGAAGGTATTGTGTATATTCCAAGTTACTTAGTTTGTCATGATGAAATAGTAGCTTTCCCATTAATGTTAAACTATATATTTAAAATATTTTTTTAAGGTTATACAGTCTTAAGCATCACCAGAAATTAACTGGATCATGATTTAACTGTGTGATCAACTCTTATGTACAAGACAAAAAAAAAAAAAAGAAAGCAAGCAATTTCTACTTCCAAAGAATGCTGGAAATCCTTTTGGAGAGCAATGGCAGCGGTACCTGGGCCAAAAGTAGCGTGTGCTTAGGAAGAGATTAGAGAAAAAGCAAGCAGCCTCTAGCATCAAGATTAATAATTATCAAGAAAATAATGTAGGTGGCATCACTGCTAGGAAGAACAGCACTGCATTTATGTGAATTTAGGGTTGACTGAGGTTCAGTTTATCATTGTATATCAAGAAACGTCACCAAATGGATACCACGAATAAAAGTTCTGATGGTGATTGTAATCTGTGATTTATTCTGCCAAAACAATGAATGCAACTATGGAGAACAGTTGTAGTGGGCTTCAGGTTTGTTTTAAAGATGATCAGTTATATCTGAGCAAAACCCAGACCAGCCTGTGTCCAGAAAGGAATGATGTATTCATCTCTCCAACTACAGGCACAGTAGTTTGTCATGATCCATTTCCTGCCAGTGCTGGGCAGGTTTCTCTAAAACTGTCTTTCATTTTGGAATAGGTATTTTAAATTCTTATTTTGCTGGTATGTAAAATGGGAAAATTTGTCTCTCTGCCTTTTTATGTCCAGGTAAAAGTTCAGTTGACTATGCTGGTGGTCTGATCATGTTCATTTGGTCTATGTTTGTGCGGTTATTTCCTGTCATTTACCCTTTTGAGTGAGGTATATTTTATCATTTAGATTTCATTTATTCTGGACATCCAGGCAGTCCTGTATATCAATAATTTTGAAATTACTTAGAAAGTATCAATACACACTGGTGCAGGTCTATTAACTCAGCTCTGTAAGGAAGGTGTATTTGTTTTATTTATTTTTATCAAAACATAAATTAACCCACTCACAGCCATCCTTTCTGGCAGAGAAATTCCTAGTGGAGTGATGGGGCTAAAAGAATCAGGAATCTCATGCATTGTTTATGTTTTTGGAGCTGGGAGCAGTGTGAACCTTGATTGAAAGGCAACAAGGTGAAACTCTCGGAGTTGGAAATTTAGGAGATTTGTCTTTCCTAAGGGAATTATACAAGCTAGCTTGAGACTTAGAAGGTCTCCAATGGCAGTGTCTCAGGGCTTTCACAGAAGCTTCTAAATACTGAGATGTGGACGCATTTCCATGAATTGTATTTCTGATGGAAAAATTTTTGCCATTAGATTTTTGATCAATTTTAATTATGTGTATCCAGTTCCGAATTTCTACTGCAACTGAAATCCAGAAAGATTTAATTTGCTTTGTTTACAAGGTTATACCCTTCATCTAGCAAATCCAGTGTAGATGGTATGCAGAAGGAGTTCTTCTTTGTCCTGAGCACTGAGTAAACTGAATTGCCATAAGAAATGCAGTTCTGCTACGAAGTTTTGGATCTCTTGGTCATAAGCCTGCGCATTCTCATGCAATGCAGTACCAAGGGGCAGGACAACAGCATGTGTGTGGGAGGCAAAGGGAGCACTGCAGAACTCCTCATTTTCACAATTGGAGCCTTGGACTGCCATTGAAGCAAGTGATTTGGCATGAAAGAAGTAACCATTTTGCACAATTAAATAGCATTTTCATAGGCTGCATGTACACAATTTTTTTACAGAATGACCTATAACATGATTATTTGCTGATGCTACTAGAGAAATGCCTGTTGAGCTTGGAATTGATCTCTAGAAGCCATGGTAAAAGAATGCTTGCAGTGACACACAATTTCACTTAGTTCCATGACACCTAAGGAGTTTGCCCAAATTTAAATAGATGTGACACTTACATTGTGAGGTTTTCAGCCTAACTCAATAGGTGATGCAGCTAGCTGAGCCAGTAAGTCTCTAATACACTCTGGTCTTTCTGAAGTCTGAACTGCAGGAAGTCTTAGACTAAAGCCTATTTTTCTCCAGGAGTGTTGTCAGAAGTGAAGTGACAAACACATCTATTATTAAACACACCATACAAGCATTATCTGTTCCAAAACCAAAAATAATTAAAACAACCCAACCAAACTTCAAAGCCAACACATCAATAGATGTGTTTTCTTTAACCATCAGATACTGTATCCTGTAATCTCAGTTACAGATTTCCTACAAGATGTTCTGAACATTTGATGTGCATCCTGGATCTCTGTACTGATTGGCAGAGGGCTGAATCAGATTTTCATGTTTAGTCTGCAATTTTGTAAGATTTTTAGCTTGCTGTGTGTTCATTGCACTTGAACCAGTGCTTTCTTAGTTGCTTAAAAAGACTCTGCATACAAAAGTGCTCGATACCAAATTCTGGATGAACACACATCTTTCACATGGAGCACAATTACACTTTAGGAATAATAATGAATCCCCAGATAATGACAATTTGCTGTAGCATAAAATTTGCCTTTTAAGTGAAATGAATGCTATTCCAGTCTCTGTGCTTTAGTAGTAAGTCCATACAGAGATCTGCAGCTGTTGGGAGAAGCGGTACAGTGCAGTGAAGCAGGCCTTTAGAATACTTTCTCTGAAACAGTTCATTTCTTAAGGCTCCAAGTGCTGGCACTTCTTAGGAGATAGTTACATTTTCCTGATCTAGGTTTCTCTTTTCACCATAATGTGAGGCCTCAAGCAGATTGGTCTAGGCTTTGTTGTATCTCACTTCTACTGGGACACAGTTTTCTACACTTCAGATATCATTTTTCTTTTAAAGTTTCCAAATGTCACCTCTTCCTTATTTAGCAGCTGATACTGTTTGGATATGTAACAGCATGCTAACCTGTTGAAACATACATGAATGCAAATAATAATCTGTACGTCATGAAGATGCAGATAAATTCTGTTCTTTCTGTGTCTGATCATGAAAATTTTTCACAATCAACAATCTTCTTTTAACTAGTCTTACCTAAAATGAGGGGAAAAAAAGGAAGATCCAGAGATGCTAAAAAAGATATGTGAAACAGCCAAAGGAGTTTAGCTTGTCAAAGATAGAATCAGCAACAGCAAAATTCCTAAAGGAGGTTAGCCAAACAGTGGTAAAATTCAGTGGTAGCAGAAGGGACAGAGATTACTCCACTATCTCTATGGAGCTGCTGGAGAGCAGTGTAATGGTAAATCGTAGTCCTAGTCCCAGAGACGAAAAGGAGATCTGTGACATGTTGCTAGTGTTGGCTGCAGAAATATCTGTGCAGTTGTTATATGCAGGACCTTCTGGACTTCGTATACAGGAAACCTGTCTGCAGAGTCATCTGTGAAGCAGAAAAAAGCCAATGAAATACCAAAGTTGTTACAGAAAGAGTTACAACTTCCCTATCCAACATAAACCATCAGCCTCTATTAACAAATAAACCTATACTAACTTATCCATTCCCGTTCTTTGCAAATTCTTTCTTATTGTAAAATTATGCATCCATCTCTACAGAGTTTCTTCTGTTTCCCCTTAAACTTGTATCTACCCAGGTTTTAAAGTCCTCTAAGGCCCTTCTGCCTTCCTATTTTGCTTCCAAAGCATGCGAGGGAAAAATATGTATTTAGAATATTTTATTTTGTTTGTCTTATAGGTCTATGGATTTGTAGGAGCATCAAGCATTCAGAAATCCTTGATAGATTAAGTAATAATAAGACAAGAATGAGAACTGTGTATTTTATTTTTAGGAGCTGACACATAAAAATCTTTGAAGAGAAAATACAGGAGATAGGTAATCTTTTGTAATAGTAATTTAGAAAGAGCAATAAATACTTTTCTAATGAGGAAAAATATTTCAAGATTGGAAAAATACTTGAGCTGGATATTCTGCAGTCAAGACTTCCCTTATTTAATAAACAAGTATAGTCAGATTTTTGTCTCATTGGCAGTAAATAACAGAGAAAATGTTTTTCCTCTAAACCAGGTGTGTAAGAATTGAAGCAGTAGTATGAGAACACAAAGCATATAGCTCTGCTGCAAGAATGAGGCCAATTGAAAGGAACAGGGAAGTGAAAAGCTGTTCACAGAGGCAAACTTGCTCAGAGAAAGCATCTATGCCCAAGCCTGGTAAGTGGGGCAATGCCTGTCCAGGAGCACTAACAACCACTCCTGCAGCATCTACCCCCTCAACTCAGAAATCTCTTGTTTCTGTACAGAGTGTAGGGCTTATTTCTCAACCTCTGTCTGCATGTAGACAAGTGTATATATTTGGTACAAAGTGCACAGTTCTATAAATAGACATATATGTTGAAAGGATTTGGGAAAATTCTTCTCTGTTCACAGGATCTGAACTCTGTCCCGTGTGTCAAGCAGGACCTTGATGGTGTTTACTTTGCCTTATTCCTCTCCTTGACAATGTCAGGTTTTCCCAGACACTTCTCTTCATGACTGTGTGTCTTTAGTGTGTGACTGGATGCCAGGCACGATTAAACTTCTGGGTAAACACCCAGAAAGTCCTGAATATGACCCTATTGTTACTGATCAGAATGACTGTGCACCTAAACTCAGGTACATGAGGTACTGAACTGCTTGTTTTTTGAATAACTACATGGGACATGCCAGAACAAAGGTGGTAGATTTACAGCATACACAAACTTACTTCCATTTGTATGTAGCAAATATACACATAGATAACTCATCACAGAGAATATTCGAAGTCATATATCATAACTTTGTAACTTTTGGATAAAGTACTTGATGACATAACCTTATTGCTACCCTGAGCATATGATGTGCTTGCACAGGCACTACGTTTACTAATATGATGCCTTTGAAGATGGTGCAGAATTCCCACCATTAAATAAGGGAGCACAGAGCTTTTCTAGAGCAGTCTGGGTTCTTTTCACTTACATTTGGGTGATGGGATTTATCAGCACCTTCTCAGCCACATACTCTGAGATTCACGTACAGACAATTTCTCTGAGCTTACATTTAACATCGAAAATTTCCTCATGTTCTGGGAAACCCATATGCTCCCTCACTGTTGGCAGTCCCCTTGGTGGGCAGCCTCCCTGTGCATTTCTGCTTTCAGAATTGACAGAAATAAGTAGGAGTTAGGGCAACTCAAGCTACATATCTATTTCTTTTATGCATATATGGAAGATGTGGGATGACAAGAAAGAGAAAGGTGAATAAAATAAATACTCTTGCCTACCTGTATTTCAGTGAAAAAATCAAAGACTTCCAGTAGGTAATGCCAGCTATAGAGGTCAAAATCACATTTACATGGGCCTGTAATTAATTACGTACTTGCATGTTTTCTAAGGTTTGTGGTGTACTGACAAACATAGGTTGGAAGATTGTAGTGCTTTAAAAATAATCCTAATTTTGAGTTTTAAAATGTTTTTCTTAATTTATTTTTTTAACAACTGAACTGACTTTTTTAGATAACTAAGGAACTAAAACCACAGAGATCAGGAAGATTGAGAGGAAGTAAATGAACATAAGAGGATCAACATTCAAACAGCTCCTAATGTCTGTTTCCGTAACAGGAACTTTCATAAAGTAATACAAAGCTATAGAACTTCCTATGCAAAAGGGATGATTTAGAGCACATTGAGTTGTAGCTGCACTAATGAATCTACTTGGAGACATAGGGCACAAAAACTCTACAAGCATAAACCTGTCCACAACAGTTTTCAGCATGCTCTGGAGATGTCTGGCTCCAGTAAAACTCTGAACTTAGGTTCTGTTCTTTCTATCCTGTTCCAGTAATTAGGTTAGAAGATGACCAAGGTCCGACTTGTTCCCTGTCAGCAGTTTTTCTGCTCTGAGCTCAATGGAAACTGGTTTCATACTGTGCATTTCACCAGCGAGGGAGAAAATAATGCTTGTTCTTATCTAGCCATTTCTATAGCAAGGTGCTAGAAAAGCAAACAATATTATGGAAGTTGTTAATCCCAGCTATTGCTCTAAGTTATTGAATGAAGGGCTTAAAAGGATGGTGGTTATAATTCTTATTTTCAATTTTAAGAGTGAAAAAGAGAAGGAATTCAGATTATGGATATAAGCAGAGTCTCCTGAGTCATCTGCAGGAGGCATCCTAGGCTGATAAAAATTCTGCTTTTGAGATGTGAAAGAGAAAGAAAGGCTTTGCCAATAGCAGCATAATGTTCTTGCTTAAACCAAGCTGAAATAAATCCATTACTTAATGTAGCAGAATTGGAATAAAGTGTGACTGGGGTTATTATTGTATAAAAAAATTGCCTCAAATTAAAGAACAGTGGGTACAGATACACTTGGATCTGCTCCATCAAATAATTTATTTTGCCTGTACCAACTAAAATGAGGAGGATGCTAATTCTGTTGAGTAAAATTGAAATACTTTATGTGTCTGTGATGACTAAATGATTTTTTTCTGGGATGAATTCTGTTTAGTCTAGCAGCACTAAGACTTGCTCTTCTTTGTTTATCATGCCCGGTACCCCAATAGTTGATCTATTAAGAATCTCTTTACCTACATAGATCAGTGAAGTTGTTTATTGGGCAAAAGAATTGCAATTCACAGGTGATTTAGCAAAAAAGAGAATATGAGTGTGTGTATGCACATGAGACAGTTTGATTCCATAAATATATTATGGATATAACATCAAGTGAGGATTCATGACGTCAGAGGGAATACATAGGTGGAAAATATCTACAAATGGACAGATTAGGCAAATGTTTTCATCAGAGAGCTCCTTCAGTGGGTTTTGAAAGATCTAGATGGGATTCTTTGAGTGGATTCAGTGAGGCCCTTCTAAGTTTACATGCTCAAGCCATGGTATGGCAAGCCCCAAGGAAGCTGACAATAAATTAAAACCAAAGCTGCCGTTGAGGTATCTAGTGTTAAAATTGATTGAGATATGGGGAAACTGTCTTTGCCTAAGGGGAGTATGAGATAAAGTGTTTTTCCTTGCCTTTTTTTACATGATAATATTTGGGTTTATATAATTTTTCTCCCATTTTCTTGCAATGTGATGTACATAATGAAAACAGACCAATCCCTTATTTTCACCTGCTTAGAGACATGGGGAAAAGCAGACAGACAATGAAATCAAAGGGTAGTAAATCTAGAGCTAATAAAAGAATATACATTTTTTAACTGATGCAGTCATTGCCTCATGAAAATCAGAGCCTTAGGAGGTCAGCCAGACAAATCTTGTAGATGCATTTGATAATGTTAGGATCATGAATAATTTTTTGTAGTTATGCAAGCTAAAGCAACAACTCAAGCTTGAAGCTTCGTTGAATAAGGGAAATGCTCATTGAGGGAGCAGGAATTTCCTTATGCATATACATATATATGCATGTATTATTCCCAAATAGTAGTCAGTCTATTATGGGCTATTTGACTTTGAAATCTCTGCTACTGTGAAATCCAAAGGCCGAATGGAGTAATGACCTGATCACATGTGTCAGCCCTGGTGTACCTGGCCAGTATCTATCTGCTTTTCTCAACCACATCTTGCAAGAATCTTCAAAAAGACAGGACTCCTCACTCTGTGTCTGACTTTGATACCCCCTGAACTTGAGCAGTAGAAGCATCCAGATCAAAACTTACTTTCCTTTCTCCCCACATCTCCTCCTGGTTCCCCCACTCAGGTTAGCAGTAATGCTAATATGTGCATGAGAAGTGAGAGATCAGAGAGCTGACCAGAAGGAGGAATTAAAACATAATAACTCTCTCCCTGGCCCTTTCCCCTGTGCTTCCCCCACCCCACCCCCAACACATGCATTCTTCTGCAACCCACTGCATTTTACATTACAGCTAGATTATTCCCCTAACCGTTGGTGAAAAGGTTTTTGTCCCTTCTCTGTCCTCCTTACTTGAAGTGGCTCTGGCTCTCACCTGACTGGTGTGAAAATTTTGATAGCTAAACTGGCAGAGAATGCCATTAGGATAATTTAGCTATGTCATGAAGGTGCACCTTGCAGGGCTATTTGGTGTTTCTTCCTCACATTCCCTCATCTATTTGTCAAATTAAGATGTGTAAAGTGATATATGGTACACATCAGTACACTAGCTTAGGGCCTTTATACTTGGTAAGAGATGCTTGATAGTTGTGGGAACTGTGGGGGAAAAACTGTAAAAAAGGAAAAGGTGGGATGAAGAAGGAATAATTTAAAAGCATTTTTACCCACTCATCTAGTCCAACAGTCTGTGCTTCACATCTGCTTAGAAACCTTTGCCTCCAATTCCCGATATACAACATCACTGTCTTACTTAAATACCTCCAATTTTGTTCTGAATGTGCATTATCAGCTTCAAAAAAAATGAAGAAATGAGGCATTACAACTCCCCTACAGGCATCATTTATCTTATATACCGGAAAAACCATTTCAACCTGTTTAGCTACAATTCATTGTGCACTCATTATGAGTATTTCTGATATCCTTTATAATTTTTGTTATATTTGTCTCCATTTTAGCTCAAATTCTCGAAGTATTAACCATAATTTTGCTTAGCACCATCCCCTTGGCACTTTGTCCTCATCATTATTGAATTTAAACCTGAGTAATTTTTACTCTTTCTCGAGTTGCTTCTCAGTTAAGCTCCAAAAAGGTCAGAACATCTTCTAGAGTTTAGATCCTTAATCACATTCAAGCAACTTAAAAGAAAAATAATCAATTTAAAAGCTTCCCATGGTAGTGTTTGTACTCACTAGTAAAATATTGCAGTCACTAATGAGATGCAATTAATAAAAAGGCTTTTTTATACATATAATGACATTTTAATTTTTTATTTTTTATTTTTTTGTAATGGGATATTCCTGACTGACAGTCCCAATGTCTTGTTACAAATGTCATTAAGACTGGATGATCTGTGTAGACTATTGGTGTGTTCAGATTACACAATTTCATCAGAATGACGGACACTCCCTTGGGTAGCACCATAAACATTTGAGATGTAATTTGGCATGAGGAAGAGTCTACTGAGAACAGCATTAAGCTTTATCTTAAAGCTCCTTGCTTCTCACTACCTGTAAGACTTGATTTGTACACTCACCCAGAGCCCTCTGCTAGCTTTAGGTCTATGAGGAGGCAAGCTTAACAAAGATTATGGGGGAAAAAATCTAATTTCGTATATGCTTACCAGAGTTAAAACTTGTGTTGCCATCTGCACTATTTGCAAACCAGCAAACACAGGGGCTTTACAACAATGTATGCTGATTGTGATACTGCAAATTCTTCCTCTTGCAGCCTGGATTACTGCACTTTATTCATCCTAATGCTGCATAGCTCATTTGACATTTCTTATATGTAGGTGGAATTTGGAAGATGTTACATAGCACTAATCAATTCTGAATCTGTCTGAACGTTGTGAAAATCAGAGCTTTGAACTAAGGATCAGGCATATAAATACAGAGCAGAAAAACCTCTATAGTCGTTATCTGTTAATGTTGCATAAAGAAGACAAATTATAGGGATACACTTCAAAAGTCCTGGAAATTGGGAAAACATAAAGAGGAAGAAATGCTTAGAATTTTTAGTTTTAACTGAAGGGAGCCATTTTCTGTGCAGACAAAACAACTCCATCTGCAACAGTTAATACTTATCCTGTTACCCACTGTGCCAGCCGCTAATTCCCAGCAGTCCAGAATCGATGCACTGCATCTATTCAATAATATCACACCAGCAGCTCCAAAGGGTGGAAAGCATGATGTATTACCCAAGCAATATTGTATGAATTAAAAAAATAGATAAACACAAGAAACCTGAAAGATTCTGAAAGTCTTGTAATGGCAGCTACCTTGCTTTATTAAGAAAAAAATCATATTTTTTTGTACCAGTAGATGATAATAGGTTAAAAAGGATTTGGTCTGGTCAAGAATGTTGTTAGATACTGTCTGCATTATCTTTCTTTGTCTTGGACTTTTCATAGTTTGAACAGCTTTGCTTTATAAATAATTCTGTTTTCATAGCAGTAATAGTGCTGCTGTAGCTATGACAAAATGGCTAGTGTGTCTAAACCTTTGTGTTTTTACATTTCCAGTTAAGTTGGCCTTGCAAAAGATGAATAGAATAGAATAGAATAGAATAGAATTTCAGTTGGAATGGACCTACAGTGATCATCTAGTTGCCTGACCGGTTTAAGGCTGAGCAAAAGTTGGAGCATGTTGTTAAGGGCTTCAGTAATGCCTCTTATGTTCCTAAAGAAAAATATAGAGCTAAAGAATCTGTACTCTGGAAAGCAGTTTACTTCTATCATGGTTCAGAAAATTGCAAATTAGAGCCATCTCTAAAAAATGTGGCAGGATATATATTTGGGGACAGTTTGCCTATGATTGCATTCAGCTAAAACAAAATTAATTTGGGGATTTTCTGATTCTTGAGCATTTGCATTTAAATTTTATCATTCTACTAACTGTGTGGTGCCTGTAGTTTCTAGAAATAATGACAAAATATTTGGAAAAAACCCCTTCAGCTCCTATTCACCTAGCTCATCACTGGAAGTGACACCGGCCAAGATCCCTGCTGACAGACTCAGTCCTGTGGGTGAGCCACACAGGAATAGTGGTTGGTTTCAGAGGGGTAAGGAAGGCTTGGACTCGTTGTCTCTCTTCCATGCTCTGGAGACAAGTATGCTTTAATGAACAAAGGTCCTCACTTGGCCTGCTTGACTCCCTCTGTATCCGGTCTCATCTGTCTTCCCTTCCAGTTTGGTTTCCTTTCCTGCCAGATACTGTAACTCTATCTGTATCCAGCATTTTGGTCAGAAAATTTACCTACTCCTCTTCTTGGGTTATCTACATCTATTCTTGAGTTCCTCCTTTCCCCTTAATTTCTTTGGTATGGCCTCTAGAATTTGCTTTTTCATTGCGAAGACTTTACTCTTCATCCAGCTGCTTGTCAGTACCTAACACTTGTCTCAGGCCTGGTCTTGCATGTCAGTGTCTTAATCAGTATGACCCCACTGCAGCACTGACTCCCATTTCCCATTTACCTTGTACAGATGTTCTCAACTACCTCCCAAGACACACTTGTTCTGAAATGCACAAGGTCTATGTCCTTTCCTCTAAATCTTTCAGCCTTATACAGGCAACCCCCAGACCTCTTTGGTATGACCCAACTCACACCTCCAGCAGTCCATAGCTTGTCCCCACACTTATTTGTAGCACTGGATGTTCTCCTATCCAGTGCTGGGGAAGTTCCTGGTCTCCAGAAGTGGTGGAAAGAAAAATGGTCTTGGTTCAGGTGTTTTCAATTGCAGAAAACCTCCCCTTGACCTAACATAGAACATCGCTTATAATAAGTAAGGGATTTGTGTTTGGCTTTTTATATGGGGAAGAAAGTGTTATTTCTAAATTGTGACCTTCTACCACATCAACTGTAAGTTTTAAAATCTATGTACAGGTAAACTTTGACTGACTTCCCTTACGAACTGAAAAAGGCTCAGCGCTTGACACAGGGAACCCAACCCCAACTGACTTTCAAGGGTGGGACCTTAAAACAGTCATTCCAAATCTTGACTTCTCCAACTGAAAAAGCATGAGTAAAGCAATATCTCTGAGTAGATTAATATAGGGGTGAGGTTTCCTTTAAACAGTTCCATTTTCATGTAAAATTTAACAAACCAATGAGCAGTGACAAACAGCATCCCATAAAAGGGGATGTTAAGAGATTTCAGTTGCAGTAGTTTTCATACAGGCAGTCTTTTGTAGCTAGTTAAATACTCAGATGTAATCTTCCAATCCTTCGCTTCCCTGTTGATAGACAGAAAGTTCTAGGAGAACTCAAAACTTGGTCTGTGTAGTACAGTCCAGAGGAAAGTGTTTTCAAGTGGTGTGAGAGTATCTAGTAGAGAGTATCTAGAGCCCTCAGAATCTGTAATACTCAAGAGATGATTGTATCCTGGGCTGGGTAAGGTTCACGTGAGGGGGGTGTACACAGAACTTCTGTAGTAGTGTTAGTTTCCTTACCTTTGATAGAGTGATCTTTAGGAATTTCCCTTCCCTGAAGATTCTTTTTTTATTTCAGAGGTAGAGGTGGTCTCTGAACACCACAGCAGTTATGCTGAGCACAGGTTATTCACAAGTGAGTGCACAAATTACACTGGATCAATATTTTTTGTTCCAGTGTTCATCCTGACCTATGCTATGTAACCCTCTGCACTCTGCCATCCCGCATCCTAGCATAACCTTGTCTTGCAGAAGAGATACATCATTATTTTAGTGGTAGGCAGCAAGCTTCATAAACTTAAGTGCAGACAAAGTCACAGAGCACAGATGATGAGGAACATGAACCAGCTATTTGCAGCTCAGATGCACACATACTGATGTGTTTCTTTTTTTCCCCTAAGGTTTTGTCCATAGTCTTTCTTACTTTGATAGGTCTCATACAGTAATTTGTACGTTCTGTTGAGGAGATCATAATCTTCTGTTTCTCAGCAAAATTTGATTTCCCATCTGCTTCTGACAGATTTCTCTATTCAGCAGACTCTGGGGAATAGTCTTGTCATTCTTGATGCATAGGAATTTATGAGCATAACTCATGCCCTTTTGATGTTCATGGGTGTTATCTGAATAAATCACTGACATTAAAGTCTTAACCCTTTTTAGTCTGAAAATTGACATTTTCAGAGCTTAAGCTTCTCTGTCTGTCTGATGTTTCACTTGTTCTGCCAGATGTATGCAATGTCACTCATTGCAAAACCATTCACACTCTGCCTTGGAAGCTGTATTATCTTTAAATGGAAGTAATTATGGACGTATTCAGGGGCTGTCACCCTCTCTTTGCATCTTTGATCACTATTATCAATAGCATAAAGAAGCCAAGTAGACAGTGTTATTTCTTTAACTTTTGCCAGTTTTTTTACCATGTCAGAAAGATCTTCCCCCAATATTGTCCTGGAGGTTAAGGTGATAAAGTGCAGGTGATCCAGCCAATATGTTACCTCTGAATACCATTCTGTGTCCTCTCTGCTTCACTCAACCCTCATGAATTATCACTGTTAAGATTAACTCTCTCTAATCACTTCTTCTGACTGTACTTGCTGCTTCAGTTCCCCATCTCTCCTTATAAAGCTGAAGAAGACCTATGGGATTATTGTATGAAGTTTATTCTTTTTCTTTTGTTCAATTGCTTCCATAACATTTTATACCCCCAGTTTATATCCTAAATTTGTGTCTCCCGCTACCTCTTTCCCCATAAATATAGATGGTACTTGCTGTAAGAATTAACCTGCTTAATAAATCATGTTCATTCAAAATGATTAATCTGAATGAGTTAGGATAGTCAGCCAAGTTAAATGAACAAGCTTCTTTGCTATTGATTCTTGTCAGGGCTGTCTATGAATATGATGCAGCATGATAAGAATTAACTAAGCAATGATATTGAGGTGTAGGGAGGTGGACGGTGTGAATCCATGTGTGTGGCATTTAGATGTCTATATATTGTTGCCAGAGCTTACTTTTGGGCTGCTCTCTCTCTTACTCTCTGGTATTCATCATCATCATCATTATTATTATTATTTTAAGGCTGGAGATATCTCATGTGCTTCTGTGAATCCTAAGTTCTGTATCAAAAACTTGTTGCTGTGGAGCAGTATCAGTTCTAGAAATAAGAAAACTTAGTCAAACTGATAGGTGCTATGTAATTGTCCTTGTGAGAGCTTTCATTTTTCACTTCTTTCTCAAGAATATGGCCTGTTTGTTCACTTTTGTGCCTGCTGGATTAATGCAGTCTTGTAATAGAAAAAAGAAGGTTGTTCAGAGGTTAAGGTGCCAGCCTGGGGCTAGGGAAATCTGTATTCAGTTCCCTGTCATGACAGCTGTCCAAAATGTTTTTTAAAGTTTGTGATGCAGATAGGATATTTGTTCTCTTTGCAGTCAGTGAGACCTGGACTCCTACAGTTTCCTTAAACAGAAACAGGCAATAAAAAAGGCATTAGTCTTTAAAAAGCACACTGAATAATCAGTTAAATGTGAATAACATAATTTCCAGAGGCATGTGGAAATGAAGACATTAAAGATTTTGAGGCACTTAAGAGTTAAATTAGCTGGTGACACATCATTTCTAAAAGAGAAGGCTTATTTTCTCAGAATTAAAAGACAGGAGTTTATTTTTCCAAGAAAAAAACTGTCCTGCATACTAGCTTGGCTTGTTCTTTGGAGACCAAAATATACAATATAATAAGCAGTCTACTTAATTTAACTGTACCATCTTCTACTGATATGCTTTTTAGTATTTGTCAATATAATATTTCTCTTCTTTTTACCACTCTACCTTTCCCATTGTGCTGATACACTATGAAATGCTTTCTTGCAATCCATATAAAATTCTGAACACTCATATATTTTCATTATACAGTCATTCTGGGTTATATATTCCATACAACTTAAACTCTTTTATTGGCAACATTTGATGCTTGGATGATGTAAGGAGCTCTGCACTGGCTCTCTGCTTTACAGTGTAGTCAGATTTGTTGGCCACAGAGCCGCTGAATTTATGTTTTTCTGAACTGTTCTGTCACTTTGGTTCTTAATTAACAGTTCTAAGTTCTGTTTGTATTATACTTTGTGTCAAAACCTTGGATAAATTACAAATGTAAATTAAAAAACTCAGAAATTAATGTTTAGAAGGTTTACAATTCTTCCTGTTCCATAGCCATTTTAGAGTTGATTGGTTCGTTTGTTTAAATTTTTTTTAGAGAACTTTTTACTGAAGCCACATTTTTCTTTCTTTGCACTTGTACTGAGTAGGTCATGTTTTATAGATGCCAGATTCATGTTCAGTGCTCATCCAAAACACTCTTATGCTTCATTTTACTTCAGGAAGAAAGCATCTCTGCACAGCAAAACTGAAGGAGAGACTGTAGAGAGCGTGCCATGTGTACTAGCAACCCCAGGGATTACATGATGTTCATGCTGAATTGATGCTCTACTAGCACAGGATGAGGCCATTGCCAGTGGCCTTTCACAGCTTTTACTGCTTTTCACTTGCTTCTGTGCTAGGTTTTTTTCACACTTGGTTGTGAGCTTCTGGCAGATCTTAATGCTGTTCAGAAAACTGTTGCTGCTTAGAGCAAGAGCTGTACACCTATTTGAAAGCAGGGCTTTGCATCATTTTAATAGCTGCAAGAGTGAAAAAGAAACACATGAGTTACAGTTTAAGAGTTAATGGAAACACTGGAGTTGCAGTGAAAAGTCCCTGGTAGAGCATGTATTTTATAACTGAGGGTTTGAACAGTAGCAGTTAGAATGAAAAGACCCGAACTGCATCAGTTAGCTAAACCATTTTTGGGATACATGGGAAAGTCTGTACCCAGACTTGGGAATCTGGAGAGGTCCCACTTGACAGGTAGCTGGCTAATGTTGTCCCAGTTTTCAAAAAGGTCAGGAAGGATGACCGTGGTTACTATGGGTCTGTTAGCCTCACTTCCATACCTGCTAAGATCATGAAAAAAATTAACCTGGAACATATTGGAAAACACCTGAAGGATGACACAGTCATTGGACACAGCCAACATGGCTTCATGGGGTGAAAGTCCTGCTTGTCAAACCTTATTTCCTTCTACGACAAGGTAATCCTCTCTGTACATACAGAATAGGGAATGAGATGCTGGAAAGTATGGGTCAACAGTGTGCCCTGGCAACCAGGTGGACCAACTGTGTCCTAGGGTACATCAGGCAAGGCATTGCCAGACAGTCAAGGGAGGTGATTGTGGTGCTCTGGTTTGCACTGGTACAGTCACACTTTGAATATTGTGTGCAGTTTGGGCACCACAATATAAGAAAGATATTAAATTATTGCAGAGCATCCAAAGGAGGACAATGAACATGGTGAAGGTCCTTGAGGGGAAGCCATATGAAGAGCGGCTGAGGTTACTTGGTCTGTTCAGCCTGGAGAAGAGGAGACTGAGGGGAGACCTTGTCACTGTATACAACTTCTTCATGAAAGGAAGTGGAGGGGCAGGCACTGACCTCTTTTCTCTGGCAACCAGTGACAGGACCTGAGGGAATGGTCTGAAGTTGCATCAGGAGTGGTTTAGGCTGGATATTAAAAGATGGTTCTTCACCCAGAGGGTGGTTGGGCACTGAAACAGGTTCCCCAGGGAAGTTGTCACAGCACCAAACCTGACAGAGTTCAAGAAGCATTTGGACAATGTGCTCAGGCACATGGTGTGATTATAGGGGATGTCCTGTGCAGGGCCAGGAGTTGGACTAGATGATCCTCAAGAGTCCCTTCCAACTCAATATGCTGTGATTCTGTGATATTATTCATTTTCAGAAGCCTCTTGAACTTCAAAGGACCTTTTGCTTTCCTCTCTATAATTACTCATAAGCTTTTTTATAAGAACAGTTTCTGTCTAGCTAGGTGGTGGTGTAGCTCTAGCCTCTGGCTCTTTATGAGGCCAGGAATATCAGCAGGACTCTCCATACACTGTGGACCAGATCCAAAGTACACTGTGTAGTCAGTGAAAGTCTTCATTTATTAAAATAAATGTTGGCTCAGGCCTTGTAATAGTGGCAAATTTTTTCTCCTCCATAATGGTCATCACAGTGCTTTTAAAAAGTCTGCCTTTTTCTTTCTTGGTAAATGGACCATATGCAAACATCATAACTGGTTCAGAAAACACTGTGTATATGTTCAAAGGGCACTGAATAGCTCTGTGTATGGAGAGATATCAGACGTAGGAGGATGTTTCTGCTGAGCCATTAGGCACATGTTTACTGTTGGTATTGCTGCCTCTGCTCTCCACTTCCTGCTGTGGTGATAAGTGCACTGACATAGTTTTTTTTAGTGTTGCTGATTTTTTAAATTTGCTTCTCCTTTGGAGCTCTGAAACAGCATATCTAAGATTACATGTAGAGGAAGTTGTGTCTGTGAATACTATATAAAAAATAGGCCTCCATCTTCATTATTTTTCCAGTTTTTCTACTGAACACAGTTGTGTTATAAATGACTGAGTCCCCAAACAGGATTGCAGTCAAAATTTACTACTTATTATGTGAATTTAAGCAAGCAAACAGCGCTGGGTGCGTGGGGAGTCTGCTCTACCAACACACACCGTACAGGTTTCGGTTTCGGTTTATAAACTCGTTGTTAATACATATTCATGACAGTCCCGAGAAGAGGGGGTGTCTTTGTCGGAACATGCTCGCTTCGCCACCTTGAGTCTCCTTGAACTTGTGCAGGCTCATGAGTAAACACCTAAAAGCATCAGCCTAAATTTAACCCCTTCTCCTCTAGCAGACTCAGCCTGAAATCAATTCCTGTCCAGATCGACCCCCAAAAACAAACCCCAAAATGTTCCTCCAGGAACAACACAGCTTGACAAAACATGGTAAATGCTAAGCAAACAAAATGTTCTTAACAAACAAACTATATTACAAGTATCTTTGCCCACTGCTGAGCACACCTCCCCCGGTGAGGCTGCGGCGGTGCCAAAGGCTCTGCCCTCACCAAGCTCTCGGCCCTCTTGGCTTTTAATGCTTAACTATGTGTCATAGCAGCTTCCAATTCCAAATAAGCAGTATGACAAATAATATAAGGCTTATATTAACAAAACAATATTGAGGTAGATATACATATATAGATTCTAACACTGCTCCGTATTGACACGAATCAGGGGACCATACTTCACAGTTGTTTTGTCACTTCTAATCTACTTTATCAAAAGGGAAATGTGGTAAAATTATAATGTAAAATCTCTGATTAGGTGTGTGAAGCTGAAGGCTTGGAGTCTTTCTTTGCTCTCATATGATCTTTACCCCAAAAATACATCCATCTATCATTTTCTGAGCTTGTTTCTAGAGTCTGTACAAAACATTCTAATGTTGGTCCACCTGGTGTGTGCATCCTTACTACCTATGCAATTCATAAAATCATAGAATTATAGGATTGTGTGGCTTAAGTACGGCATTTCTTCTCAAGTGACCACTGTCATACACTACTAAAGCCATGGAAGTAAAAACATAACAGTGTATCAAACAGCTTCAGTATTTGGACCTCACAAGTCTCAGTAGTCTCCATTTCCTATAGATGCAAAGTTCAAGGACCCCTTTTAAGTACACAAAGGGGAGGACTGAGGTGGCAAAATATATTTAAATAAATTAATAAGACTATTGAAGGCATGATACAGAAGACAATCTGACTTGGCACATATGGACACCTCCCTAGCTATTCTTTGGGTTCCAAATTTGGGCAGCTTGACATCTCAAAATAACACTTTTTGCCTTTAAATAGACTAAGGTTTATAATCTGGATTTAGGCCAGTGTGATGACAAAATATGATGTGTAAGAAAGTGTGCAACTTACATCTACCTCAGTTTGCCTTCTGATATCATGATGCACATGCTCATGGTTGATTAAATTACTGTGTTCCTTACTGTGTTACCTGGGAGCACTACAAACCAGACAACCCTAGTTCCTGCCCCAGAGAACCTTACAGCCGAAATACAATGCCTAAGTATTTAAACAAAGAGAGACAGAGAAACATTTGTTAAGGGAGTAAAAGAAACAGGTCATACTTGGTCCATATGCTCTGTGGGGTGACAGCTTCTATATCCTCATAGTCACTGAAATTTTCCTATAAACGTCGCAAGAGTTTAATGGAGAACCAAGAGATGCTTTTGCAGATGCCTGGGGATCTGTATAATCATATGAAGGAAAAAGATAGCTGTAAATTGGGTAACCTGAGTCCCCAGAATGTTGTGCCATGTTGGCAATGTCCTGTCTCAGTTACTTCACCTTGACAAACCCTTGATGGGTTTGACCCTGCTGAAGGGATTCAGCTCCTGACTTCCCCCACTTCCATCCCCAAACCTACCATGTATGCTTTGTTTTCAAGTTCTGGGAGTCTGAATCTCTTCTAAAAACCTCCAGCAGTGGCCTAGGAAAGCCCTGAGCTCACTGGCTTCATTGATCTGATCTGATCTGACAAGTACTGTGTACTCACACCCTACAGCTGCTGAACAGAGAAAACCAAAACTGCTTGGAAGATGCTCTAAATTACGTTGCGGTCTTATGTTAGTAGAAAAACAGTGCCACACAAGTGTGCCTTTTGTCAACGCACAGCATGGGTCAATGCTGGCTATCAGCATCAGTGTTCTCTAAATTTGGCCCATTAAACATGAAACACAGGACCACTCTAGAGCATAAACAAATGTTTAGATGAAAGCTTTTCACTGACAGCTTTTTTAAAAATAGATTTCTTTCCCCTTAAATTGAGCCAGAATAACAATGATATTTGACACATTTTGCTCTCAACTGAGATTTTTAATGTATCTTGGATCAGTGGGGTACAAAAGTTTGATAGTTTCTTTACACTGAGTGCACAGAGGAGCAAGAAAACCACTTTATCTGCTCTGTTTATTTTTTCAAGCTTTGGAGCTGAGAGTTCTGCTGCAGCCTTTTGTCATATAATACCTTACAGTATCTCCAATTTCCACCCTGTTAAGTGCTGAGACATACTTGGTATGATAAACATGATATTGCAATCCCAATACATAGAAAGTTACTAATTAATGATAATGAACAGTTCCTGAGAGGAAAAAAATAAATCCCCCAAATCTGTAAAATCTTCTAAAAGACTCGGGTGTTAGGGGGTGCCTGTAGCATGATGGATGGTTCTTATTGTGAGAACCAAGAATATTCAAGTAGTGAGTCCATTAGGATTTCATCAAAGGAGGTGATTCTCCCCCTCTGGTCTCGTGAGACCCCACCTGGATTAGTGTGTACTGTTCTGGTGTCCCTAACGTAAGAAGAACATGGAACTGTTGGAGCAAGTCCAGAGGAGGCCATGAAGCTGATATGAAGACTGGAGCACCTTTCCTACGAAGACAGGCTGAGAAAGCTGGGACTGTTCAGCCTGGAGAAGAGACCGTTGCATGGGGCCTCACAGTAACCTTCCAGTATCTGAAGGGGCCTATAAGGAAGCTTGGGAGGGACTCTTTGTTAGGAACTGCAGTGATAGGACAAGGGGTAAGAGATATAAATTGAAAGAGGGGAAATTTAGATTAGATATTAGGAAGAAGTTTATTTAATGTGAGGGTGGTAAGACACTGAAACATGTTGCCCAGAGAAGTTGTGGATACCCCAACCCTGGCAGTGTTCAAAACCAGGTTGGATGAGGCCTTGAGCAACCTGGTCTAGTGGGATTTTGGGAATAGATGATCTATAAGGTCCATTCCAACTCCTTAACATACTACGATACAATGATGGTCTGGCTTAGATTTTTCTCATCAAGATATACCATATACATCAAGAATAGGTTGTCAAAGAAATCATGGTGTGAGCAAAGCTTTTCTTCAGAATGGCAAATGAAGTCTTGCAAGCTCTTCCTGAATCTGAATTTACACATCCTTTATTAATAGTCTCTCAATTTTTATCCATGCATTGTGTGTGTGCATGCTCCCAACTTTCTTGTTTAAAATTATGTTGTGATGCAACATTCATAAAATTTCCTTTCATTTGAAGCATCCCAGGTTGAGTTCAGAAATTTTAATATATCTACCTTTGTGTTTGGCCAAATTTTCTATCCATACCCTGTATTTTTCTGTCAGCCTCCAATTCAATATGCTTTACAAAATGAACAAAGATTACTCAAGTGCTTATTTGGGGAGAGAGAGCAGAAGAGATAATGATTAGCTTTAGATTTAAATTCAGTTCAGTTTTAAGTACATTTAAATCTTACAGCTTGGGGAATTTTTTCAAATGGTGGCAGTTGTTTTATCTTGAGATAAAATTTCTTTTAGTATTTAGAAATTGAATTGATGTCTTTGTAGGCTTCAGAAAGAGCAGGTCTGGACCTTGATATTCAAAGGGTTACAGGATTATATGGTTTTGTCACATTTGTTATTTACTGACCGTGTAATAGTGATACTGACATTTCCCTCCAAAAGACTCTCAATCTATAATCATGTATCTTAAAAAATGTGGTCATAAGTTTCCCATCGCAAAATCAAACTGTCTTGTCACTGGGCTGCTGACATCTCATTATCAAGTCCTGTCCTTATGTTAGGCCCATCAGCCTACAAAATCACATGCATAAGATGCAAATGTTAGCAGAAAATGGGTAAAAAACTTTGATGCAGTCACTAAGCTTCAGTAGATGTCTAAGTAATTCCATAAAGGAGATACACAAAAGCTCTTTCTAAGGCTCTAAAACTCATTGTAATGTAACAGTGTTGAGGTAAAACCCAGAAACATAATACATAAAACAACCCCAAATTTTGTTACAGCAAAGAAGATAAAATATTTCAATTTGTACTACCTTGACTTAATTATTTTAATACATTTAAAATGTATGTAAATTCAAGTGTTTTTAAATCACAGTGGCATTTTAGTAAACCTGTTAGTAATTTGAATATGGTAAAAGAAAAAAAAATGAAAATTCAAATGAAAGGAAAAATATTTAGAAAGTCATTTGAGTGAAAATCATTAATTGCCTCATTATAATGCAGATTGTGCTCTGCAGATTCTGATTTGTCATCCTAAATAAATGCTAGTAGTTTAAAAATACTGCATTATTAAATGGTTTTGAAGTTCCAAATCAAAATAATGTATTTCTTTAAAACTGAGATAAATTTTATCAGGAAAAAATGCAATAAAATTTTAATTTTGGAAAAATACCAATTGTTCTTATTCAGTGGAAAGCTAGTTTTGACGTCATCAAGGAAATCTGTTCAATGTTGCTCTGCTTAGACAGTATTGCTACATTTTTTTCTAATGTAAAATTTTCTACCCAAATCTGTTGGGTACCAGGACATTAAAAAACACCCAAGACTGTAAGAATCTGTAAATGGCACTGAATATTTGGCTTCACTCCAACTCTTTAGAAAACTATGACTTAAATTTTGCATGTGAGCATGAACACATGTACCACCACACATCCACAGGCAAGCAATTATCCTACTGCCATCAGACCAGCAGCATGAAAATGGGAAGGCTATGTGACTGAATATATATACACAGTCCCCATCCAGGTCCTGTAAGTGGAAGCTTCAGGCTGAAGTGATCAGCCTGATCTTTAATAATGATATAAAAGAAGGTAATATAAAGATGGAACAAAGAAAGCTTTCTTTTCATGCGAGACTTTTAGCTTCACCACTAGAAATAACATTTCTTGGTTTGTTTTTGGTTGGTTTTAACTATCAGGTCACACATTCCTGTAATAGACTTTTAGCATGAGTGTGTAATTTTAATTGATCTGTTTTTTGGGTGGATTGCCATAGGGGAGTATTAACTAAGAGTAAAATTAACAGACTTGTATTCCAGATGTCATGGCATCCCTATGAAAATACAACAGCAAGGCTGCTTTTCTCTAAATTTCAATTCAGTAGCCCTTAAAGACAAAATATGGAACCATCAGTTGTGGGCAGCTGCTTCACTTAAAACCAGTAAATAAAAAATTTATAATACTGAGATGTCCTTGATCTGTCACAAAATAAGACTGGTGTTATCACTGCAGGTGGAGCTTTTTAGATACCACTGCAGGGCCCTTGTAGCTGAGGGAGGAAAGAGAAATATAGACACTTCTTCTCCTTTTCTAATCAAGCTATTGAATTTGTTGTCTCAGGGGAAGCAACAGCAAGTCTCCTAAATAGCAAAAGGCAAGCAGCGTTTCTATCTACATAATTTTTGCAATATATCTCATACAACAAATTTGAGCTGCATGGGTTACTTCTTTTAGATTAATATATGAATTTTCTACGTAAATGATTAGGTTTTATTTGCTATTCTATGTAAAGACATGAGCAGGGACTTAGAGAAGCAATCTGCATTTAATTTTGGGTGTCTCATATTAAAGTTAAATTTTAAACATTTTAATACATTTGCGCTGAGAAAGCAGTGGAGTGCTGGGGATGGTGGACTAATGGGTTGAGACAGGTAGAGAGACAAAAGGATGAAGGGACAACAGAACCAATAGGGTCTTAAGCAAGCTTCCTGGTACATGTGCTCAGTTGGCAGAGAAAAATTCTAGGAAAGAGAAATTATTTGGCCAAGGCTGAGGTATTTGTGTGAAAAAAATGAAAATTCTTTATGTGATTGTGTGCCATGGAGCCAACCTCAGGCTTTAAAATCTAACAGTGCCCTGTTTTGTTTGGGAATTTTACTTCAAGATATAGGCCAGACTGGGTGAACTTGCCTTGCTTCTTTAGTTCTTAGGTGTCTTTTGATAGATGTAAGTAATATCTTTTATTGTTCCTGAATAAAAGAGTGGAAAGACAGGGGGAAATACAGGGACATAAATGAAATAGGACTTTTATGGAAGCATCAACTCAAACGATTTAAGAAGATTTGTGTTATTGCATTTAATTTCCTCCAGATGTTCTTGCAGAGGGGGAATTTGGATTAACCTGGGAAGGTCAATGGAAAAACATAGTTTCCTGATCTTAAAAACAGGGGGAAAAGGACCCTTATTGTGCTAGTCTGACAGCTTTACAATTATCAGGGTAGTCATTTATTTTACTTACAGTGAAGGGAGGGAAATTTTTGGAAGAGGCATTACCATGGTAGCTATTAAAATTCTAGGAACTTTCCTGCTATTCAGAGAACCTGAAAAGCCAATGGAGAAGAGGGCCTCTGTGTTAGCATTGGATTAAGATTGTTTGCATTTCATCTGGGTTTTATGTGGCTAAATGTTGACACTGATTGAAAGAGAGAAAGAACAAAGAAAATAAGAATATGCTATCACCAGAAATAGCTTAAATTAGCATCCTGTTTGGCAACATCAGCAAAGTCTGAAGTTCCTTATCACTCTTAATTGACTGATTTGCAAGAGGCTTATCTCATGTGGAAAAGTGGGCCATATTAGAAGACTGAAAAGTAGTTGCTCTGAATTTAATATGATGAATGTGGTGGGAAGCCACCAGATGGATCACAGATGAAGTCATATAAACTATCATGATGTCAAACATGATTTTGTAGCTTGGGAAACTAGAGACAAGTTATCTATGTCAATTGCTTATTTGAGTACTGAAGATGAAATGCATGATTTTTCCTAGCTTGTGCCCATTATGAGGTCTGTATTTAGTATTTGCTGATGATTTTCCTCTTCCTGGCAAGACAAAAAGCTCCTGGCAAGACAAAAAGCTACTGACAAGACAGTGGGGCAGGTATCTATCTGTCTGTGCAGATGATTTTCTACTCCACCTTCACTGAGACAAACTGAATTGTGAGAGCACACAGGCCCAACAGAGCTAGTAAATAATATTACCTTGAATGTCTTTTCTAGGGCCATTCTATCTCTCCCAAACTCTCTACTTAACCACTCCTTGAAACACAATTAAGATAAAGACCATACCATATGCAGAGTTGAGGTCCTGGAAAAAATAGGCCATTGTCAAGTCTTCAGTGGTGTATGGCTTTCTTATACAAAGGAGATGGTGGTGAAGGTTTAGATAATTTATTATTAATACTTTCCTCAGTGCAAGGAAAGAACTAGGGTAGAAATGTGGATGTTACTGGTGTACTGACGAGCACTCCCCTATGTTCCTTTGCTTCAAAGAAATAAGGTTGAAGACCCAAAGTTCTTTCCATCTATAGTAGCCAATTAGCTATCTGTTTGCACATCTGCTATTTTGCTGTCTTGATATATTTCAGTAAAGAAATTTCATTTGAGAAATGTGCACTGATTAAAACAGAAACCTCCTTTTTCTCCATTCATTGGTCCTTATATTCCACTATAGGAGTAAGAAATATCAGGCATTGTTAAAAAAAAAAACCCAAAAGGCAGAAAGTTTTCCCATGGTAGTTTATGAATTTTTTTTTATTTCCCATTTATTTGTTTGTGCTTTTACTTCACATGGTTCTGTACTGAAAATAAGTATACCCTAAGCTTTACTTATTTACTTTCTCCTTCCTGTGGCTCTTATTTCACAGGTTTTCTTGGCAATGCACTGTCTTTTGCAGCTGTTTCCAGTTGGAACTGGGACCATCTTTCTGAGTTTCATTTAGAAGAGAATTGTGATGAATTTGCTTGCTATTTGCTATATATGTGTGAAAAGTCTCAGGCCTCTAAGTGTTTTCAGAAGTTACTGTGCAAATAAATAAGAAATAATTGTAGTCTTACTGAAGACCATTCATAAATGGGAAGAAAAGGAGACAAAACCAAACAAAATGGAAAAAAATAAAGACACAAACATATATGCTTCAATAGGTGCAATGGAAACCTCTCTAATCTGCCTGGACTTCAGAGGTGTTAGATTGGAGGAGCAGAGAGGGAGACAGGGTAGAGAGTGTCATTAGGATTTGTCAGGGTTTCTGGAAGGTAAGATGAAGAACCATCAGCCATCATTTTGTTTATCTTTACAGGCCTGACTACAGTCACCACAATGCTCTGGAGTCAGATTTGTGTTCCAGTGTAGCCTGATCCAAGTATCTTGTTTCAACATGTTTTCTTTGTTTTAATTTCTTTCTGTGTGTGAAGGTAAACTTAAATGTTCTTTTTCTAAATATTATTACAGAATCAGGGAATCGCAGGATAGTTAGGGTTGGAAGGGACCTTTGGAGATCATCTAGTCCAGCCCCCCTTCAAAGCAGGTTGCAGAGGAGCATGTCAAGGTGGGTTTTGCATGTCTCCAGAGAGGGAGACTCCACCACGTCCCTGGGCAGCCTGATCCAGTGCTCTGCCATCCTTGATGTAATGAAGTTCTTCTTCATGTTGAGGTGGAACTTCTTGTGTTTTAGTTTATGGCCATTGCTCCTCGTCCTGCTACTGAGCACCTCTGAAAAGAGTCTGGCACCATACTCTTGACACCTGCCTTTGATATATTTGTAAGTATTGATGATATCCCCTCTCAGTCCTCTCTTCTCTAGACTAAACAGGCCCAGCTCCTGCAGTCTCTCCTCATAAGAGCGACGTTCCAGACCCCTAATCATCTTTGTGGCCCTCTGCTAAACCTTCTCCAGTAGCTCTTTGTTTCCAGGGATAAAGGTGAGGCTGACTGGCTGGTGGTTTCTTGGGTCCTCCTTCTATTCCCAGGCCCAGAATCATCACAATGGGTTAAAACAAGAGTCTGTCTGCCACGGGCATCCAGCTATGGTGGGAATAGATACTTGGGATCATCTAACTCTGTGCAATGCAAAAAATGCTCATTAGCACACCAGAGGATGCTTTTTATCCTTCTGAAAAATAAGTGCTGTGTAATCCATAGCCTGAATCAGAGGGAAAAGAAAGATGTTATAGAAATAACAAAAGCCAGCTCTAGATTTTTCCCCCCTCCCTAATCAGTCTCTATGCCAATGCCCATTGACTCTTCCAATGCATCACATCTCCTCTTCCAAGGATCTGCATTACCCTGAGTTAACAGCTATCTTTGTCAAAAATGTAATTAAAGCTCTTGAAAACCATTATCAGCCCTTAGCAGTCTTGCAAACTTGGTCTTTGTGTGGAACCCTCTGCTACCAAATCATATTGATGAAAACATTCCCCAGTGGAAACTGTTCATGTGCTGTGTGTGGCAAGCACCAACATGCAACGACTTCAGCAGGTGTCACTGTGGCAGACTGGTTAGGGAAGAAATAGAAAGGGACAAGGAAACTGGAGACAACTGAGAAAAAAATAAAGTGAAAAAATAAAACCAGAATGCAAAGCCTTCTGTGTTGGACAGAAACCACATCGGATGTATGTGAAATGGAGAGAGCTGAGTGTGGTAGGAAGGCTTGGGCTCAACATTACTCTTCAACTCTTCAGGTGCACTTTTCCAGCAGGTGCTTTCCTGATGTTTCCAAAAGCAGAGGATTGGTGCTAAGTGGTTAAGTGTAGCATTTGGTTTTCCTTGGAGATGCTATGCCTTTTTGTGTGGTTTTAAGTGCCACAATTGGTCAAGGGAACAAAATAACGATGCTTTCTGTTATCTGCTTGTGTTCTCAGCATAGAAGAACACTACAATAATATAACACAACAGCTTTGTCTTTACTTGATGTTTCCCCCGTTAATTTACTTTCTATTGTCTTCCTTGTAATATCTTGGGTAGCGAAAAGAGGATGATAGTCTCCCTCTTTCTTACCACAAGCATTCACTGAATCACTTTTAATTAAGAGAATGTATATTGACATGCATAACATAATCAGGTCAGGGACTTGAGCTGATATTGATTGAGTCCAGCTCTTCTACACTTATTTCAATTTATGAATGTTCAGATGCAGATGGGTAGTGAAAAGGTTTAATTTCCATTTGTGTTATTAGCACAATCTCTGTAATATAAGCATTAATTGAACATGCTCTGTGTTGGTGTGGAGCAATTGAGCATGTCCAGTTTTCATAAGTGGAGGTCAGAGGTAAATTTTGAGAAGGTTGCATGCAGTTTATAGATTTGAACACCTATAGTATTAGAGATTATGTTCCTGTAAAACCAGCACCAAAAAAATATATATTTTAGAATGGCAACTCTTCTGTAAAAAGTAGATTTTATTATTAATTTTATGAGTTACAGAGATGTAGATGTGACATGATTTCCTGTTACAGTTCTCTGCAATAATTTCTTTTGGTTAGGTCATCATGCTTGTCATTGTGAACTTGGGGTTTCAATTCTAATATTCATTTATTTTTTATTTTCATGAAAATCTAAGTACACCAAGTCTTTTCGACCTGAAAGCACAAAGGCAACAGTGAGTTACATTGCTTTTTCAATGTATGCAACATGCAGCATTCTACACCTGCTGAGTTACATACTCTGTATCTTAAACCACAGCAGTATAGAGAGTTCTAAAATCTGTGATTTATTAGTTAAAGTGTTTTATCCTTTTAATGATCTTTATTACTTTCCATGTTATCAGCAAGTGGATTTTTTTTGAACACTGAATCATGGGTATATGACACATTTTCTATCACTCTTCTTTTTCTTGTGTTCACGTAATGATTTGTAAGTGTTTAGAGCTTGGATAGAAAGATGCAAGTAACTTTGCATTTTGTTCACAACAGTAGTGTGATTTATTTATTTATTCATTTGCTTACAGGGGGAACAGACCATTAAGATACACATCTCATTTCCAATTTAGATACCTCATAAATTCTGCTTGGTTGATAAATTAATGGAAAGGTCTAGGGATTTCAATCCGGGAGTTTCTGTCACATAAAACATTCTTCTCTCCCTTGGGATTTTATTGACCTAGAAAGAAAAATACAACCCCTTGTTTCTGTAAAGCTACCTTAGGAACTAAGAGCCATAACTTAAAAGATATTTAGAATGGTGCAACAGTGTACTGTACTGTACAATACATGGAACAATAATTGACTTAGTTCAGCTGCTAAATAACCAAAATGCCACCAAAAGCAATTAGTTGTGATTAAATAAAACAGAGAAGTTTTGGTGGTTTTTTTTTCACAAGGGCAAAGTGTTGCAAACTTCCTTTTGTGTCAAAGTCCCTGATTTACCATTAATTGAAGGGTATATTATAATTTTGTTTTCTTCTAAGGCAAGCAGCAAAGGATCTGAAGTGGCTAGTTGTCATTGCCCTTTTACACTAAGAAATTACTCACAATTTGTGCAAGGCTCCTTGATTCACTCTTCCCTTTTTCCTGCAGCCTTTGAACCTGTTTCTTGAGAGAGATTATGGGCATCCAGGGGAGATGGTATCTCTGTCATTCTGCCTTGCTGAGGCTCATTTTTTCCTCCACTTGAAAAAGAGAAACACTCTAAACTCACTGATTTTACCTGTGCAATTAGCATGCTAATCAAGTTAAGCGGAAGAGTTATTCTCACGTTGGCACATGCATATCATATAAAACAATAACATATGCCATAGCTTATCAGACAAGATACACTCTCGGGGTGTGGAACATGATGGCTCAAACAGTTTCAATAGGCTGTGAAAGTTGAATCCAGGATTTCCACTGACTGGGTGATTGCTGTAGCCAGCAAGTATTATATATTCATATATTTATAAAAACCTTACCCTGAATCAGTCTCTATCCTACAGTAGAAAGCAATGTCCCACCATGAAATTCTCTGGTCTCTGCAGGCTCAACACAGTTGAATCAGCTGGATAACCAGCTCATACTTCTTGTTTCTACAGTCAGAGCAGTCACAGCTTCTCTGTAGGTAGGCTCTGAGGAAGGACTTCCATTCTCATTTAGCTTTAAATATTTTTAAACATATGTAAAGCTGCTATGCTGGAAAGGACCAACATGTCCAGGACTCCATATGAATTCTTCCTCCATGTTGAGGTGGGCTACATGGAGGAGCTTGTCTTACAGAATTTATTTCAAGGGAATTCAAGTATTTATCCACATCTTGACTCACAAACATGGACGAGGGTGGTGGGAAGGAGTGCCATGGACACTGTGCTGACTTAAAGTTATGCTAAACCCCCCAAAACGTTTTGTAAAGCTTCTGGAATATTCAAAGGGAGTACTTATATGGAACAACAGATGCTTGATTTCTCCATGGACTCATCTATATCCACTTTCAAAATGAATACTAGAAAAATTGTGACAGTCAATATTAAAAGATAAACAGACAATTGTATAACTCAGAAGTGAAATAATGCTTTTAGTAAATAACTATGACAGTGCCATTAAACAGCTCTTTGATCCCTCTTTTTTCAAAACTCTTTTTGTGAGCTGGAATTACCAACTTATTGTCCAAGAAAGTGTTCAAAGCCTGTTTCTCAGACAGGAGATTTATGCTAATATTTTAATGAAAATATTGTTTACCCCTGCAAAAACTATCTACATCCTTCCTAACTATTTATAGGAAAAATTCAGTGCTGGCTTGAGAGTCTAAAAGCAGGTGTCTCCACTGCTTTTACTAGTTTCTAAAGCTGCCTTTTGACTTTCTGTGATGAGTAGTTTTCAGTGTTTTGCTGGACTGTATATCTCTAAAAGGTGGTTTAAATAATTTTCTAATTAAAATATTTGAATTAGTGCAGAAGGCAGATGGGACAGTGCAGTTTATCATAGAAGCAGGAGTCCAAATAGGAAGCCCTTCCAAAGACAAGGGATATGTGCCACAGATAACCAGCCCGCTGCTCCTGGGAGGAGCTGTAACTCCACATGCAGCAGACCATCACTGAACTGATGCCAGAAAAAACATTTCACTTTGCCTGGAAGAACATTAATGTTTCAATTTTAGAAACATCACAAATTTTGTTTCAGTCTTCCTTTGTGAAAACTGAAGGGAAATGTTTTGTTCTGTTTGGCTTATCCTAAGTCTTGGGAACTGGAATTTTCAAAGAGCTATGACTTCCATTTCTGTGTGTCTTTGGGGTGGAAAGTCATGACAGAAAATTTCCCAGCCAGTCTACTTACAAGTTTTTATTTTTTTGTTAGAAAGATGTTAAATAAATGTAGTATGTTTTGTTAAAGAACTTGTCTGTGATGGGAACAGTGGTAAATCACACAGAAGCAACAAGGATGAAGGCTGCTCTTCCACAGGAGGATGGGAAAAGGTAGAAATGCTGTCAGTTTGTTGAGAAACAAAGACTTGTGAAAGAATAAAGTTCAGTGAGGCCCTGTGACTTTCAGAGAAAAAAAAAAGCAGGGAGAAAAGAGAAACAAATTCTGGTAATCTGGAAGAAATGGCGAGGTTCTGCCAGATGGCTGGGTGTATTTTTGTTTTGCTCATTAAACAGCAATGGTAAGCAGAAATAGCAAAAGAACACCAGGGTCTCACAAACCAGAATTTCTAGCCATATGCAAACATGAAAGTCCTCTGCAACTTAGAGTTCTGATGGTTTCTAAAACATGGAGATGTACACCAGGGACACATACATTTATAAAGAAAGTTCTTAAGTGAAATACCCAAACCCCAAAGCATGTTTTTCGTAGGGATATGTATGAAGCAATACTGAAAAGTCCAACTTTCAGAATGTGAGTTCCCTGGAATCCAAAACAGGCAGACGAGATTTTTCTAGGTTTGGACTGTGTCTACTGGTTTGGAGTAAGCACAGCTAGCACCTGAGCCCTAGAATGCGAAAGGAGAAGGCTACTTAACTAGACCAGAAATTTAGACCTATTTTTCCTCCAAATGGATTATCAGCTTAAAGCTTTAGTAGAACTGAAAGCTCCATCTTTTCTGCTTTGTATTGATCTCATTCACAAGGATTTGCTAGAAACACTTCAAAGACTTTTGGAATCATGTACACACATATAATTTCTCTCCTATCATAGCCTGTTTGGTTTTGATTTAAATATTGAAAAGCTCAAGCGATACTGTTTCCCTTTTTCTTCTTGCTCTTGCAATCCAAATCATTGTACAACACTATATGTAACATATCTTGGAGGGGTAGAAGTCAGGTAATCTTTGTGTGTATACTCCCCCTGCATACACCAAATGTTTATCTTGTACTTGCAGCTCAACCTAAGACTCAGCATTGTTTCTGTTACAGTCAATTAAGAAAACCATGTTGACTGAAAAGAACTGAGAGATGCAACTGTGCAGACAAACCACATGGACAGTCACTCTATAGAGCTTGCAGAGGAAGGGAAAGACACTGGCGACAAAGAATATTTTTACATTCTTCATGTGTTTAATGAATGAATACCTAATGTCTGTGAGAGCTGGAAAGGATCTTGTCTTTCGAACATCCTATCATAAAAAGCTGGCATTTTACTGAGCAGAAGAGAAAGTGCTTGTTTGAAGAAGATGAACTGTGTCAGTTTTATCAATTTTTTAATTTGTATTTTAAGGAGGTCTTAGTTTTTCCAATCTGAAGCTTAAAAATAATCTGTTCGTTCATATGGCTTAGCACATCTCAGCAAATGTATCTGAACTTGTCTGAAATTATTTGGATTGGAAACTGAGATGAAAATTTCATGAGAATGTAATGGGAGATATTTCCAGTAGCTCATTGCTTTCTGTGTTGAAAATAATATAGAGAAAAGCCTTTGTTTCTCTATGGTCTAGGAAAAATGAAGATCTTCAAGATAGGAAATTTCAAAGAAAATACTAAAGAATCATAAACTTTGTGAGATGATTAACAAAAAATTCCATTTTTATTTTATCAAAGCCAATTGATTTCTTTCTTATTATTGATGTAATGATATAACTGCAGAGCTTAACCACCCTTTTTCTTAATCTGTCCATCTGAGAGATAAGGGCTTTGCTCTTAGTGGGCAAGCTGTTATATAAAAGCCAAGGTAAAATACATAGATTAAATCTTTAATGACAGATTACAGTGCTATGATTAATGTGTATTAATTCAGAATAAAAATTTCATCTCACTCTGGGATCTTCTGTTTCAGGAAGAAGACCTGCAAAACACATAATTTGTGGTGGTTTGTGTTTTAGTGATACCTGCTGGTCTGCTGCGATACATCAAAGCTATCTAGAAGTTCAGCAAAATATAGACCGTGAATTGTATTTGGCTCTTAATGAACAGTGAAAACACTCTTCATACAGAATTTCTCAAAACAGGAAGGGCATTCTCAGCAGATATGGTAAGCTTTGTGCAGTGCATTTCTGCAAGCACTGTATTTGCCATAAAACGTACACAGAAATGGTAAAACCTAATAAAAGTTCACACATGCCCGGTAGAAATATTATTCTGTTTTGCTCTCCTACTCTCAGCAGAAATCTCTGCTGGGATAAAATGCTGCTATGAGTCTCTGGGACTGCTTGTGTGTGTACTTGTGTTAATTTTGTATTAATACACTGATGGACCATACTAGCATGATAAAAGATTAAGGTACCAGACAAGATACACTGCACTTACAGTACTGATACCATGACTGATGTTATTTTAAAAGGGGAAATTAAAACATGCTAAATAATTCTGGGCTTGGTCTTTATAAGAAGCCTTTTAAAAATCTATATGCTGTTCTTTGAGATGCAAAGCCTGATACAGAGAATGCACCTCATTCTTCAGTTACACCAGAAATATTAACAAGTTAATAAACCCAGGCCTTTCAGGATGCTTGAAAATTTATTATTTTCACCATTGTTCTGTCTTCTAGGAGGAAATAAAGGGGTAAAAAAAGGCAGTGTTAGGTCTTGCAACTAAGATTAGAAACTTTTTCTCAGTTTGATGTTCTCATTACACCTACAGAACATTCTCTGGGTATGATTTCTGTACCTTTAAAACCATTTGTTATGAGCAGCAGAATTTTATGAAAACTCTCGTCCTGTAATTTTCGTGATGAAGCTCAAGGAGGTCACAAAGCAAATGAGTTGTGCAGGTCATGTCTCATCCTGACTGTTTCTGGTTACTAACTTTTTTCCCAGAAGATCTAGCTGTCAGTTAAATTTGAAAGATTTTACTGAAGTCTGAAATTCTCAAAATTCATCAGCTTCCCATGGCCTTCCACTATTTAACAACCTCATTAATTGTGGCAGGAGCAGCAAAATGGCCAGGCAGTCAAAATGCTGTGGGATGAACAAGGTCAGAAGCTCAAGGCATCAGGAAAGTTAATACCAGTTGGTGCCTACTGCTGTTCCACACCAAGTGAGTGCTGCCTGTGGCCTTATTTGTTATCAGCTACAAAAATCCTAACTCAATTGGTATTGGTAAGATTCTTAGATTTGATAGGTGTCCCCAGAAATGATATCAAAATCTGCCTAATGTGAGTAATGTGTGATTAAATCTGATAATTCAATCTTAATTGTGCAGATGAAAAAGATGGTATTAAGACAAGGCAGAGATTTTCACAGGAGGTTATTAAGAAAATTAAGGATTAGAGAGTGAGAAACTCATTATAACAATTTAGCAGGGAGGCACAAAATGCATATCAGGAGTAAATGATTACTCTTTTTAAGTTGTACAAGATCAGAAGAGTGATCTTTGATCTCACTCAGGACTGCTCCCAGCTCCTGGGTGTGCATCTAACATAGTACTTGATAATTAGATCTTTTGCACCCAAATTTTGTTATAAAGGTCTGGTGCCTTAGCATTCTCTTGGTCAGACAGCTGGTTCAAGGTAAACAGGTAGTTTGCCTTCCTGTGTAAATGGCCCTAAATATGCAAAGCAAATGGGGGTGTGTATTTAACAGCAAACATGTGAAAAGTACGAATTAAATTGTTTCCATGACAGACAAGAACACATCAGTGTCCTCTTGGATCTGTACCAAGAAAAAAAGTGTTTTATAGGACCTTGCTCAAAATATTGGGTAGAATGCAGCTACACAACAGTTTACTACTTTTCTGATACTGTCCACCTTTATAAAAAAGGTGAACAGATACTGTAGAGAATGTTACACTTATATTTACACAGCTGATTGCAATACATTTAACACAAAGTTATATCACAGATATCATTCCCTTCCTTGTTTCTAATGCTGTGTTCAGCCTAATTATTGTCACAAAAGGGTTAGAAGTGCATCTATAGGATATAATGAGACTTTATGTTGGTTTGCATCACAATCTTCAGGTCGCATTAAAGTAGCATAATCGACACACTTTCTGTCATGTAGTAATACTTTGTAATACTCATTTACATGAAAACTTCCCACTGCTGTACAAGAACAGAATTAAATTTTGTGCAGTCATGTAATTGTGCGCTAGCAATCAACAAAAGTAATTAAAATAGAATCATAGAATCATTAAGGTTAGAGGAGACCTCTAAGATCATCAAGTCCAACCATTAACCTGCCACTCTGCTGTAACCCCAAAACCCTCTATCATACCCTCCAGCACCAGACCCAGACTCCTCTTGAACACTTCCAGGGATTGTGACTCAACC